>NC_133205.1:43538012-43555512 GCF_958299795.1 Porites lutea
CTCTTGCTGAGAATCGTGGTGTTATAATTGACAATTATCAGAATCCAAACAGAAAACAAGAGCTGTATCTAATCAGAGAGCATCAAATTGAGTGCATATTCTCTGACAATACATCAATCAACCGCTTTGCTATCTCTCAGTCTATATTGATATGTCTGAACATGTTACATGACAGTGCGAGTCACGATAATCATGGCAATGGAACCAGGCAAGTGTATGCAATCAATACTGATGGCATATTTATGACTAATCCTAAACACCAATATCCCAGCAAAAAAGATGTCAAATTTACAACAGATAGTATCGGACAGATGTTTCAGACTGATAGTCCAGCCACATATTTCGAGAAACATTACAGGGAGAACTTTGATCCTGGTTATTACACTGATTATGTGGGCAATGGTGCCATTTATTATGGTGGAGCAGGTTGCGGTAAGACATATTGATTATGCCAGAAGGCACTGGCAGCTGATAACCCCATAATCCTATCATTTACTAATAATGCCATACAGAATGAAAAATCGGTATTGTGTGATGTGTACAATAATTATGAGTTAGCCAAGAAGTGTTATACATTTGATCTGTTCTTTTGTGATCATCACAGGCGTGACATAACAGCACTAGAGGGCAAAGCAATATTTGTGGACGAATACTCAATGACCCCCAATAAGTGGACGACTAAACTCTATCAGGCATTTACTAAATATAAGCTCACAATTTACATGTTCAGTGATACCAACCAATGTGACACCTTTGAACCCACGGATATGTTTTACGATTATTTCAAATCGGTGCCAATATCTGAGATGTGTCCACGCCACGTCAAAATGAAGTACATTGAAGACAATGCCCGATATGACCCACAAACAAGGGATCTATTGACAGAGTTTCTCAATAGTGGTAAACTCAAGCACGATTTTGAACCACCACAAGAAAGTTACCATAATATTTGTTATTTGAATAAAACAAGACGGCATGTTACTCAAGAATGCTGTAATAGATTCACAGAAAACTTGTGATATGTGGAGATCGAATTTAAGTACAAAGGAGAGGTATCAATGACGACTACCATAATGGTCAAATATATAAGATCACATTCAAACACAACAATAAATTGTACATTGATAGCTCTATCAGAAATTTACAAGAGCGGCTCAATGAACATGTGACCACAAAATCAAGTGCAATATATCAATACAAGGGTGACAACCCAGTGATCACACCAATAATACGCGCACCTTGTAAGGATCGTCAAGAATTAAACAGAGTGGAAATTGAATATATCAGGTATTATAGTGAAAAATATGGGGACCGTCTACTCAACAATCAGTCCCTAAACAGACGGTCAAAATTGAATACAAACATCAAGCGCAAATTGAGACAGAAAATCAATTGCACGACCCTCTGAACCAGAAATTTGGTGATAAACTCAAAATCAAGGATGACCCCATGAATAAGCTACTATACTACGATGCTAAGATTGATGGCAAACCTTATAAAACAATGGCCAGATATACCAAACAATCCAAAGAGGAAGCAATGTCAAAGATAACCAAAAAGCAACAACAACTGATCGGTGAATTGACAATCCAGTGGGAATAATAAGTTATCAGATCATGATATACAAATTTAGGGCAAATAATACTTGAAGACAAAAAATCTATATATAGTATATAGTAATGTGTAATAGAGAAGTTCACGAGATTTTTATCCAAGAGAGTTATGTTAATTGTATATTTTGAGATAAACAGATTCAGGATCCCGGTAAGCCCAGGCGATATTTTTGCTGTGATTCTGAGACTAATCAAGGAAGATTTCATCGTGTGTAAGAATTGCGGTCAAGTCCACGATCAATATTTTTCTTCCGAATATATTGACTTTTATGAGAATTGACTTGAATTGTCATCTCCCTCGGGAAACCTTCTTTATCAAAGGTCCCGCCTCGTAATGAAGTTCTCAGCCTAACACTTTATCGTAAGTAGTGTAAGAAAACGGAGTCATCTCTATTTTCTTTTTGTAGTCTTTTGTCTCAGAGTATGTTTTAAGAGCTAAACCAGCACCTGTCACGCTTCCTATAATGGCTGCGTTAGCTGTCAAACCACCAGCAACAGTCCCGATTACTATCAGGCCAGTTGAGGACATATTTAATAGGAGATTTAGTTTTTTGAAGTATTTATAGGCTTTTTGGTAAATCCCATATTTGAAATGGCAATATTCTTTGATCTCCTGGATATCTTCCTTTATTTTGCTTTTGTCAATATGATTAAAGTGGAATATATTTTCCTTCTGACTCATTATATTAGCAGTTTAGACAAATTACAGAACATAAGAACTGTTCGTTTAGACAAATAATATAACATATGAACCGTTCAATTTCTCTTGAACCATTATTTGATGAAATTCGATAGAATCCGGGTCATGAAAGTTTGGAGTGTACATTATTTTATAGATCACTGCATCTTCTGAGGATATTCTGAATGTGTAGTTACTCTGAGATTCTAAAGCTGATGTTAGTGTTAGTGTTGCAGAATGATTGCTGATTGATGCCTTTACTGTTAGGTCACCCCCGTACCTTTCTTAGTTAACCAAAACACAACCCGTTTATCATTGAAACTATTTAGTAATGTGATAGAAGTTTCGTTAGTTGACCCAGCTTTCAGACTATTAGTTTGTAGTGTTAACTTCTTTGTTGTTTTGTCATAAATTAAATGTGGTTTTTCATCAGCTTCATTTCTCATGAACGTTTTAATATACATGGATCTGTTCAGCCATAGTCGCATAACAACACAAAGAGTAAAGCTCCTTTTACCAAATAATCCTAAACTCACTGGTTTATATTGTAACCTCAATCCGCCCTCCCAGATATTGGCAATATTCATATTGGTGAAATATATGTTAGGAAGTAACCTGTTAATTATCATACCTGATGGTTCTCCTGTGTCTACAATTTTATAAATACCAGCATTACTGAAGTCATTAAATTCCTGAAATATTTCCCTATACGCATTATTTGTTGTATGAGGGCTCAATTTTGTCTCCAAATCTTTGACCATCTTTACAGTAGCTGCCGAATTATTTTTAGTTTTATCTGGAGCAATGTTTAATATTTTCTTTCTGTTCATATCCAGATCAACATTGTTAACAACTTCAGTCGGCTTAATATCAAATGCCGTATGATAATCATATGTGTTTTGGGGATCAATTGATGACGCTTTTCTGAAAACACCTTAAGCAATCATCCAGTTTTTTGTCCAATTTTTTGAATGAGTATTGAGATCAATGCCCGATTGGGGTATATTAACATAAAGATCCAGAATGTAAAATGTATCTGATACAGTTTTTTGAAAGTTTTCAGTTATTTTGATATAATACATATATGCAGTTTTCCCACTACTATTTGTGTACCGGTGAGAAAACTTTTGTACTGTAAAACCAGCAACTGATACCCCCTTTGATGTGATTGTAGCAACTGATTTATGCCATAATTGGTAATCTGAATTGAGGATTTCAATACAGAGAGTATAGTCTTTATCTTTATCAAGTTCATAACAATTGATTCCCATTTTATAAGAGTATCCTCCTTGCTGATCCTTTATAATGGTTGTATATAGAACTTTGCGGTTGTATTGATGGTAGTTACCATCTTGGGGCATTAAATTATCAATTTTAGTAATGTCAAAACTATCCGCCTGAAGATCAGTCCATGCTAATTTATTAGTCATCAGGTACTTGAATTCATTATTGTAATGGCTGGGTTTAACATGATATTTTTCCAAATACTGCTTATTAACAGCATCAGTAGCATCAGTTGGGTCTCCAAGATTAATAATCTTGTTTTTAACCATATTAAATTTGTGGTAAACATACGGATTAGTAAGTTGCACAAAAAATGCATTTCCAGTGGACCGGCTTATTGCTTGATATTGTGAAGTAAGGATAGAATTGTTTAATATTATATGGCCAGTTACAGTGCCACCAGATAGTTTCAAATGATTATCATCTATGTATTTCTTATTAACCCCATCTTTATCATCAGTTGGTTTAGCAAGATTAGTGATTTTATTATTGGACATATTTAGTGGTCCAGCCATAACTCCACTGGACTTATCCAAGAATTTATTTTCTCACAATATTTTTGTAGCTGGTTGTTTATCACCATTTGGTTGTACTACATTGTATATCCGTTTGCTATTCATATCCAAATTGCCGGTCATTAAACCACCAGAAAGTGATAGTTTAGTATCAAGTTGCTGTTTTATTACGGCGTCATTGGAAGCAGTCCCTTTAGCCATATTTGTCAGTTTTTTTGCTTGTCATATCATAACTCCCATCTGCTGTAAGATTAAAACCAGTGCCTGATGCACCGGTAGCACCACGAGCGCCAGTGGGGCCAGTGGGACCAGTAGGGCCAGTAAAGCCCCGAGGCCCACGAACACCAGTCGGGTCAATAGGACCATGAACACCAGTAGGGTCAATGGGGCCAATAGGGCCACGAGGTCCAGGAGGTCCTTGAGGGCCAGTAATACCGCGTTTTCCTTTTGAGTGTGATTGATTATAATTAGGTTGCGGATTAAAAATTCTCATTTTATAATAGTACATTAGATATTTCCATCCACTACTATTTTATTATTCAGTTATGTCCCTTACATGAAATCCATTTGCTTTTAACAGCTTGGCTTCTTCATTAGTAATTGGATCATCCATCCCAATAACTCTGCCAATAATCCGAGCTTGTTCTAAAGATTCATGTTTGTGATTAAGAAGTTCATATAGACAACCCTCTGATAGATTTTCAAATAATTCAACAATCATTCTACCATATTTGACATCTTCAATTTCCAGATATACTTCCATATAAATAGATTATATTAATTTAGTAAGTTGTTCTCTGTGCTTGTAGGTTATTTGATTTGGTTGGATAATTTGTCCAAGAATTGAACCAAGAGCCCGTTTCATATCTAGTATATCTTTCAATATTATAGGATGGAGATCATATAGCAATTCAGTTGCCATTAGAGCATATTGGAGACTTTTGAATTTCAAATGTACCTTCATATATTATTGGTTATATAATTATCTACCAAAGAAAAACTAATACGATATTTTAAATTAATATATTTCCATAAAAGTTTCTTTTGACAGTCTTCATTGGTTTATCCACATACAGGAATCAGTAAGGTTGTTTGGTGGCTTTAATGTACTGGTCCTTTGTTACATTCAACTCTCTAGAAATCATATTTCTCTCATTACTGCTAGGGAAATCATAAACAACATAATGACTACAGTTCAATCTGATATCTTTTGGTGTTTTATAAAATGATTGCGAAAGGTAAATAACACTGCAGGTCTTGTGTCGCCCTTGAATGAAATAATCGATAAGCAGCTTTTGGTTTTTATCACAAATGAAGTCATCAAATATTACAATTTTCTGGGCATCGCTCTCCAGACTATTGACAGGTTTAATGTCATCATTATTGCAATGCATTATGTCATATCCAACCTGACTACTAATGTCATTCATTGTTTCTATCATGTGTCGATAGTTTTCCTGTTCCAGGTTTTTACCGTATAAATGAATCTGATCATAATAGACTAATGGTTTCATAAGGATGTGATGAAGCAGCTTTGTTTTACCTGACCCTGAATTGCCACAAATTAGCATCCTAAAATTGGATTTGTGCATGTACTTGTACAGTTGTTTAAAGTTTGTATTTTCGTCTTCATTGAAATCATAATTTGGAATATCCATATACTATTATGTTAGATAACTTGAAATAAGTTCAGATAAGTTGAGATACGTTTTATATAACACAATAGTATAATGGATATTGAAAGATTCAAGAGACTCAGTATTCCTAAAATTGAAGCAGGAGAAATGACTGAAGTTGTTAGGGATGTTATAAAAGAAGTCCGAACTAATAAGCAGAATGTTTACGAAAAGACATCTGAAGATCTGAAACCTCTGACAGAAAAGTATCATAAGGAGATAGAGGAGATCAGTAAATTGAGAGAAGATGTTAATAAACAAGTTGTCCCATATGCTGAACAAGTTCAAAGATTAGCATTACCAGGCTCAAGTGATGAGGTGGCCCCTACGATGGTAGCTGATCTGAATAAAGGATTCACTCAAGAAGAATTGGCATTCATACAAACCCAGCAATTGCCATTACCAGCTGACATCTTTTTGCAAACCTTAAAACAGCCAAGTTATGTGAAACAAATTCTGGATAAATCTGGTGAAATAAATAAGGAGTTAGGCAGGAAAAAAGCCCATTTGAGCACAACAAAAACTGCCAGTAAGAAGAATGAGGACCAGATTGCCGAGTATGATAAAGGAATTGAGATTATTAGAAAGTACCGACAAAGAATTGGCATTCTAGAGGAGGGTACAAAAACTCTAAAGGTTGGAAAGGTATTTACACACAAAAAAAGAGAAATGCTTACAAGATTAACCCCAACACTGGCGTTTACGGAAATATAACGATTGCTGTGCCCAAACTTTATGGCCAGCTTAAACTAATTGCTTATAAGGACGGTAAGGAAGTATATGATAAGCAAGTGGACTTTGATAACCTTGATCTGCTCACAAAGTGGTTCAATAGTAAAAAGAAGTATTCGCCATTATCAAAAATGGTATATGACGACCTGAACAGAATAAGTGATATTCCTACTCATCGAACTAGTAATAAATACAAAAAAATCGGCTCAGGTGTTGTTTATTATATTAATCCAGCTGACCTACTGGACAGATTGGAATTGTTAGGTGGATCAATACTGGCTGGAAATAATGGTGTCAAAAATGAATTTTCCAAAATTGCTCACACTACACAAATTAGGTGTTCTAAATAAGACCCAGCTTAATAGTCTGTTGAAGGAATATGTAATCTAATAATATAAAATCTAACATATATGTAATCTAATAATATAAATGCAAGAAAGAGCAATCTATATTCATCTGTTGATAGACAGAAAATCGGACAGAATAGAGCAGAAGATTTCATAATCAAATTCGATCCAGTGTTAAAACTCCAAAATGATATGACACATGAAATAGCATTGGATAAGGCCACTATGACTTACAGTTGGCACAATATTTAAGATCAGTATCAAAATAATCAAATAAAATACTCACCTAATGGTGGCACATCATGGGAAACAGTTAAATTCGTGGATGGAATGTATACTTACTCAGATCTAAATGATTATCTCCAGTACATGAAAAACAAGGGGCATCTTACCACCGACGGTAAAACTGGTGACAAATACCACATTAACCTAACATTCGTATTGTCAACATAAGATTCTCATTCAGATTGACAACATTACCAATTCGATCTGAGAAACAGTAAATTTGGCGAGTTGATTGGGTTCACAGAGGAAATTGTGAAGAAAACAATATGGGACAATTCTTCGCAACATCACCAATTCCATTGACATGATCTATATCAATACCGATGCCATTATGAGCAGCATATTGAATGGTGTTAGTACCAATACGTTAGCTGTTATTCCAACTGACAATTTGACAAGAAGTTTCCCATTCACATTTGAACCCAGAAGGCTATTGTTTAATAAAGTTTCGCAGCTTAATATTTCACAAGTGAGGTTTTACATCACAGACTCACTGGGGCGACCAGTTGGACTAAATAAGATTGACTGGTTTATGACCCTAATATTGCGATCTAAACCAGCATAATAATCTAACCAAATAATATACATGAAACAATCAGAATTCAAGACATGTTATGATGCTAAAACGGGGAGATATGTTAAGAAGCATATTTATGGTGAAGGTGTTGTTACCGATGTTTTCAAAACGATTGGTACAAAGTTGTTTGGAAAGACGGTAAAAGAAGCTGCTAAAACTGCGACCAAAATAGCCCTTCAGAAAGCTGCTACTAAGACTGGTGAATATGCTGGCGAGAAGGCCGGCTATAAAATCATTCAGTTATTAAGCAAAAACAATAAAAACACAAAAACACCAGTAGTGACATCGCCAATAGAAAAACCATAATCAAGAGAGCTAAGCGATTACGAGATTAATGAGAGGGTAAATCAATTATTGCCTGGAGGCAAAATGAGAAGATTTATGTAATCTATTAATATAATGAAATCTTTTAGGGATCCAAAGTATGTTGAACGATATGAAGATGTTATTTTTGACCTAGAAACACCACTAAATACAACTGTGGCCAATAATGCTCACCAAAAGAAAGATGGCTATAGGTTTGTCGTTGATAACAGTGGTGAGGTAACTCCATTTGATTGGTACAATGCTCGAATTAGTATCGATTTTAAAGTAGTCTTGCTGGCTAATGGAGGTAACATTGCAATAGCAGATCATAATGGAATTGTAAACGGGTCGTACTCATTCTTGAAACATTTTGATATTAAGCTAAATGGCAAGAACATTTAGGATTGTAATGATGCAAATCATGAGGTTAATATTAAAGACTTTCTCAATTACAGTCCCGCTTACGCCAATAAGACAGTAAGTAATGAGTTTTTCTTCCTTGATACATCCAGAAATGCGGAAGAGCGGAAATTTGAAGTTAGTGGTACAAATCAGTTAGCCAAAAGGCGAGCAGCCTACAATAAAAATTTTGCCCTTCGAAAAGCACTCTTGGGTACCTCATGTACAGTAAACTCCGAAATACCTCTGAATAGATACTCATTCTTCAAAATGTTAGAAGATGAGCTGTTACCCAATACAAGAGTTGAGATGAATTTTGAGATTGAGTTAGATGGTAATCTCATTTGGCAGGCTGGGGCTGATTGCAGAGTGGTTATTACCAGAATGCAATTGTATGTTCCACGGATAACCTTCAACAGTGAAGGCCAATCATCCTATATGAGTCAGAATCTCAAAACACACAACTGGACTTATTTGAGAGAGAATATTGAAAGATCAAATAGCAGCCGGCAGAGAGCTGGGCATTTCAGAATGTCGACTGGTATCTCAAAACCCCGACACGTGTTTGTATTCATAATCAATGACGCAAATATGGATGCCCATACACAGAATCCATTCTTGTACAACACATTCTCTGTATCAACTGACCCGAGAACCTTATCCAATTGTCACCTGGAAGTTGGAAACGGTAACGAATACCTCGAGATACATTACACACCAACTACTGATATGACTAGAGTCTTCAGGGATGTGTCGAAGTATGTACACAAAAATAATGAACATAGTGAAGGGTCATTACTCAATAAATATAATTTTAGTACCCTGTTTCCATGGCACCACAAAACTAACATTAAATATGAGCTATCTGCAACAATGGCAACAGCCTACTCAATGTACGCATTAACACTATATGAGCAGGATGTTGACCTAATTCAAAAGGATGGTATAATAATACTCAGATCGTAAATTAAATATGGTTAAAATTATGTAGCCTGAAATGAGTTATCCGGTCTTCATGAATTAATGCTCACTAAAACTCAGATCAATAAATTGAAAAAAGCAATGAGCCAGGGTACAGGATCGGATATCAGAATATCAGAAAGGCTGTTAGACAGGGTGGTAGTTTGGGGGGATCATTAATGAGTTTAGGAAGCAAGTTGCTACCTATGGCCATACCTCTAGCCAAAAAAACTATTGCACCACTTGCAACAAGAGCGTTATCAGGATTAGCCAGTCTCGGTGTGGATAAAATATTCGGAAAAGGTCAACGAGGAGGTTTTCTTGTTCCAACAGATAAAGTAGCACAATTGACATTTACTGACCACAGGTCAGAAAAAGGATATTCTTACGGCTCTCCAAACCTGCAAGGGATTGGTTATCAGACCAACAAAAACACAGCAGGGTGGGTTTCTTGGTACTCTACTAACGAGTATAGGAGTCCCTCTATTACTAAATGCATTAACAGGAAAGAGTACCCAAGTCGATAGTACTGGATCACCTTCGAGTACAGTGTCAGTATATGTTCCTGATACAATTAATGGCGGTGGAACGTACAATCCGTATCCCTACATGTCACCACCCTTTTTTGGAACATGGGATAACCCAGTTGGGGCGGGAGTAAAAAAAAAGAAAGGGAAAGGGACTGCTGCTAGGCAAGAACATCCCATTCAATTCAATCCCAATTCTAGGAACAATACTGTAAGATTCATAAACAAACCATTATCGAACATTGATTTGTTACATTGGGTTACACAATTAGGCATAAAATATTTCAGGGGTATCTACAGCCGTGATAATTTACCACAAAAAATACACAAATTGGAAACAGGAATAATTAATCTTGATGATTCAATGGGCGGGGGCAGTCATTGGGTCTGTTATAGAAACGTAGATAAACAATATTGTCAATACTTTGACCAATTTGGATTAATCATGCCCAATGAGATTAAACATTATCTGAAAACAAGCGGTAAAAAAATGGTGTACTCATCAGATGAAATACAAGAAAGAGAGTGTTTTGTGCGTTTATTGGTGCCTATATTATCTTCTAGAGAGACAAAAGGGTAGATCATTGTTATGTTCTCGGGCAAACAGACAACTGCATGCAAGATGGCGGATCAACTAAAGAACTGTATAAATCCCAGAGCACATGGGTTTTACAGTAACCGCATACATACTGCGGGCTCGGTATGAATTACTGACACTATAACAATTGTAATGGTACTTTATAACACCTCCCCGCAGAAATGTTGTGCCTGACAAGAAATTAAAGTACAAGACAACTATCGAAACTCGCTAAAAGATCAAAAGTTCAAGAAAGGAACAAAACTATTAGAAGCACTGTTCAATGTCATTAAGGGGAGACTTAATGGTTTTAGTCCATTTCTTCAATCAGTCTCTGTGGTGGTTTAGTAGCACGTTTGGACCGACGCAGAACAGGGGTGGGAGGAGTGGGTGTGCTTGGCGACTCCTGACTCTTATTCTTCAGGTGGGGGTGTACTGCTTTTGACACTGGGAGAAGTAACGCCTTCAGTAGATTGATCAGATGTAACTTTGACAGAGCTGGAATGAGTCACAGTAGAACTAGGGGTGTTTTGAAGTACATCGTCAACATGTCTCCTCCAATTCCGTCCATCATTCAACTGGACTTGAAAGGAAGCAGGTGATGTTTGCTGACGACAGTACCAGCTTGCCACTTCTGTTCCGATAGGTGGTCACGTGCGAGAACACAGTCGCCTACAGCTATCTCCCTGAACTTTGCAAACTTGTCGTGATTGCACTTCATTTTGTCTTGCTGGCTGGCCACGCGAGATCCAATATCAGGTGTAACCAAAGACAATCGAGTGCGAAGTTCTCGCTGTAAGAATAGCTTGGTAGGGGATGAGCCGGTTGTAGCGTGTGGTGTGCTTCTGTAAGATAAGAGGAAAGTCTGAATCCATCGCTGTATAGAGCTTGCGGGATCGTCAGCTGATGACTCCATTGCATACTTGAAAGTCTGCACAAACCGCTCAGCCAACCCATTTGAAGAGGGATGGTAAGGGGAGGCTAAAATTCTCTGAATGCCATTTTGCCACAGGAACTCTTCATACTCTTTAGACTGGAAGGGTGGGCCGTTGTCGCTGACTACTTGGGTTGGTAGACCATATCTTGCAAAAATATTATGCATGGCATTAATGGTTGAGTCGGCTGTTGGGGTTTTCATGGGACCAATCACTTCAGGCCACTTAGAGTGGGCGTTGACCATGATAAGGTAATGTTTTGCCTGATGGGTGGCAAAATCTACTTGAATACGTTGGCATGTAGCTGTTGGCCAAGACCATGGGAGAGACGGTGAGGCTGGAGGAGCCCCTGCGGGTTTTGTTGCACGGTTGACATTCACGGATAACCTTTTCAATCTCCTCATCTATTTTCGGCCACCAAACATGACTGCGGGCTATTGATTTCATTCGTGCAATTCCAGGATGGCCTTGTAATTCTGTCAGGATGGTTTGTCTTAAAGAAGGAGGTATGACAGTTCGCAGGCCCCACATAAGGCAGCCTTGCTCCACAGAGAGTTCGTGCCTGCTTGTGAAGTATGGCTTGAGGTCAGGATCGTCGCAGCGATTAATAGGCCAACCATTCTGCGTAAGCAACAGTGCTTTTGCTAACAAAGGGTTCCTAGATGTGTCCTTGGCGATTTCTGCGGCGGAAACTGGGTGTCGCTTTAACTGCTGAGGGGCCACGTGGAAGATTTCCTCTTCCACACTTGCATCTTTCCTGTACTGAAGTGGGAGCCTTGACAAGGCATCAGCACTGGCTACTTCAGCAGACGACTTGAACTCAATATCGTAGTGGTACGAAGAGAGAAGAAGGGAACAGCGTTGCAGTCTAGCAGCAGCCAAAACTGGAGTCACAGAATCCGGAGCAAATATTTTCAACAGGGGTTTGTGATCAGTTCGCAGAGTGAACTTGCGTCCGAAGAGATACATGTAAAATTTGGTGACCCCAAAAATAATGGCAAGACCTTCCTCGATCTGACTGTAGTTTTTCTCAGACGAGTTCAGGGACCTGGAGGCATATGTGATAGGTCGCTCATCACCATTAGGGAAGCGGTGAAATATGACTGCTCTGATGCCATACTGGCTTGCATCGCTCTCAAGAATAACAGGAAGGCTGGGGTCATAATGAACCAGGACATGAGAAGATGAGAGTGAGTCCTTGGCCTTTTTGAATGCCTCCTCGCACCGGGGGGACCACTCTTGGTTACCTTGGAGAAGCTGATTGAGTGGTTGGAGGATAGAGCTCAGGTTTCGAATAAACTTGCGGTGATAATTGATCATTCCAAGGAAAGCTCTCAGCTGAGTGAGGTTCTCAGGGCGTGGTGCTTGTTTGATGGCTTCGACCTTTTCCTCTGTAGGAGAAATTCCGCTGGCAGAGATGACACAGCCCATGTACGTTACTGATTTCTTCATGAATTTGCATTTGCTTAGCTGAAGTCGCAAGCCATAATGGTCTAGACGGCTGAGGACACTGTCTAAGTTCTTAATGTGTTCATCGCCATCCTTGCCAGTAATAAGAATGTCATCTTGTATACTCGCCACATGATCTAAACCCTGAAGGATGATGTCCATAGTGCGCTCAAACACGGGGTGAAGACGCAATACGGAAGGGTAGCCTTTTGTAGCGGTAAAGACCTCTGTGCGTATTGATGGTAACGAACTGCTGGCTTTCAGGATCCAAAGGGAGCTGCTGGTAGGCACTCTTTAAGTCGAGCTTAGTGAAACGTCCAGGAGGGGAATCGGATACTGAGGGACGTGAAGCTGGGGGTTGACAGTAACGGCACAATCACCACAAGAACGTGTAGTTCCGTCTGCCTTGGGGACATGAACCATTGGAGTAGCCCATTCACTGAATTCCACCCGTTTGACAATTCCTTCTGACTCGAGACAGTTGTATTCAGCTTCAACAGCTGCTTGAAGAGCATAGGGGACAGGACGAGCCTTGCAAAACTTTGGACGTGCGTCAGGTTTCATCTCTAGTTTGGCTGTGATTCCTTTGACAGTTCCGGAGCCTGGTTTGAAAACGTTAGGGTGATTTAAGATAGTTGTGCACAACTGAGAAGCCATGCCCTGTGGGAGGTCTGTCTCCGATACGCAAATATTGCAGATCTTCGTCCAGTCGAGTCTTATTTGAGACAACCGGTCTCTTCCAAAAAGGGATGGGCCTGAGCCTTCAACAACAAGAAGTGGGACATCGGCGCTCTGGTCTTGGTACTTTAGGTGTGCCATAAGTTGCCCGTGTACCTTGAGTGGGTGTCCTGTGTATGCACGTAGGCGAGTATTGGACGGCATGAGGGGTGTGCCACTGAAGTGTTTCTTGTAAGTTTCTTCTGAAATAACTGAGACGCCTGTACCATTGTCTAATTCCATTAGAAGACAGGTTCCGTTCAGTTCAACGGGTATCTCAATACCTTGCTGGCCTGAGCTCAGATTGTACAGCGAGAGAGAAAAAGGGTCAACCGAATCATCGAGAGGACTAGTTTGAGGGGGTTCTGATCCTTCCAGCTGATGCACTTTCTGAGGTTTCCCTTTGCATGCCTCCGAGATGTGACCAACTTTACCGCAAGATTGATGTGTAATTTCTGTATTTACACTGAGAACGTGGGTGCCCTTTTTTTCCGCAGCTCAAACACTCCGAGGGGTCTTTAATGTTGCTACCAGAGGAGTTGAACTTGCCTCGCTTGCCAGGACCCTTACGACGTTGGGTAGGCTGAAAACTTCGACGATTACCAGAGTCGACTTTGTTAACAGAAGCTGAACTTTCTTGCGAGAACGCAGCAACATCCTTTTCAGCAGCTTCGGCGCCGAGGGCGACCTTCAGTGCTGCATCGAAAGTGTGTTCCTCGGTTAGCAGTTTCTTTTGTGTCTCCTTACTGCAAAGACCACAGACGAAACGATCGCGTAAAGCTTCATTCAGGTCAGTGCCGAACTGGCAAGTTGAAGCCAGATGTTTCAGGTTAGCAGCGAACGCTGTGACACTCTCGCCTTTGCGTTGTGTACAATTGTGGAATCGGTATCTTTCGGGGATAATCAGTTTCTTCGGTGCGAAATGATTCTTTAGAATAGTGGTGAGCTGTGCATACGTTTTCTCAGAAGGAGGAGTCGGTGAGCAGGGATCCGAAAGAACATCGTAGGCCTTGGTGCCAATAACAGAAATTAGGATTGCTCTTCGTTTCTGTGACTCTGCAGAATCGGCGGGAACGCTGTTTGCCACGAAATATTGTTCCAGTCGCTCTAGGTAGCGATTGATGCTTGTAGTAGCTGAATTGAACTTCTCTATTTTGCCGAGGCTTGGCATGGTCGCTCGATTTCTTGTCGCCAGAAATGTTATGTTCTCGGGCAAACGGACAACTGCACGCAAGATGGCGGATCAACTAAAGAACTGTATTAATCCCAGAGCACATGGGTTTTACAGTAACCGCATACATACTGCGGGCTCAGTATGAATTACTGACACTATAACAATTGTAATGATACACTATAACAATCATTAGCGGACGTTATACACAACCTCAAATTCAGTTTCACAGATCAAATGATAAATCACCAATTTCTGATAAACTATTTTATGTATTCCTATTATATAGAATGTCTGAAAAGTTCTTTGTTTATTGCCAAGAAGTTACTCCACATTATGTGAATCAATATGGATGTTTCGAGCGCTGCAACTGTCAGCCCTTGAGTGAGAGTGATTATGAGTCAGATAGCAGCCATGATACTTATGTTCCAGACAGTATTGATAGCAATTAAACAATAATTATATAATATAATAATGGCGAAATCTTATTGTGTTAAACAGAAGAAACAAAAAGAATGTGTAGAACCTTTGGGTTACAAAACTGCTAAAAATGGTAGACTTATGTTTTGGTGCGCTTGTGCTGAATGCGGAATAAAAAAGTTTAAGTTTGTAAAGAAGGGAAACTAGATCAGCCTGTCCTTTGGGCAGGCGTAATGGACACGTTAGCTGGTACTGCTCTTGATGCGTTTGTACGTCACAGGCTTCCTTGCATGGGTAAAAAAGCAGTTGAGATGGGTCAGAAGCATTATGCAATAAAAAGTTACAGAAAAAAGCTATCGACTATGCTCTGGACAAATTGAATCCAGTAATACACAATGTGGGGTCTCAAGCTCTTGACCAATTATCAACCAAAATACGACCAACGAAAAACTTTAAAACAAACATGAAAGATCTGGATGGAGGCGCTTTGGATATTCACAAGGCTATTGGAAAATTACCAAGACAAGCAAGAGAATGGACCTTACCAGGCCACAAATACACCGGGCCCTACAACGATCTCGAAAACGAAGTAAGATACAATCCAGAAACTAGTGAAATATTAGAAATTTATGATCAACCAACTGGGCCAACTGATGTAGTGGCCATGCAACGTGATATTGGTTATAGTGTTTGCGGTGATAACCGAAAGTGCAAAAATAAAGCTGACCGCAAAATGGTAAAATCGTTAGACGCCATGCCCTATAATGAACGACAATGGGGTCACTGGTTAGCTAGAAATCTAATAAACACAAAACAGAAACTTGGTCTTGGTTTAAACTAGAAAAGCCATCGGGTATCAGTTGGTAACAGCAATTAGCGGACGAATTACATAAACCAATAAAACGCAACTTTACTCTGCGGCGTGTTATTACAACCAGTATTGACAAAATTTGATGCTCAGATCTGCTTGAAATGCAACAGTTCAGCAAATGGAACAAGGGTTACAGATATCTTCTCATGGTACTAGATCTATTCTCCAAATATGGCTGGATTGTCCCATTGAAGGATAAGAAAGGGGAAACTGTCACAGAGGCGTTCAAAACTATCTTCAAAGAGGGACGTAAGCCACAATATCTTTGGACTGATAAGGGGAAAGAATGTTGTAGAAAGAACTGTTGGAAAAGAATGGTATAACACTATACTCAACCGAAAATGAGGAAAAATCTAGTGTACGTGAAAGATGGAACCGTACAATTAAAACCAAAATGTGGAAGCAGTTTACTGTCCAGGGTATTACCCTATATTAAGGCATACTACCAAAAATATTGGAGCAATATGATAATACCAAACACAGTTCTATTAAAATGACACCTGTAGAAGCTAGTAAGAAGAAGAATGAAAGTGCCGTGTATTACAATCTGTATGGTGATGTGAAGCAATTGTCATCTAAACCCAAATGCAAGATTGGTCATAAAGTAAGAATAAGTAAGTACAAGAGAAAGGTGTTTGATAAAGAGTAACACACCTAATTGGACTGAGGAGATATTCCTGATCGATAAAATCCAATCCACAAACCCACTTACCTACAGATTAAAGGATCTCAATAATGAGGAAATGCAAGGCAGCTTTTATGAACCAGAATTACTGCCAGCAAAACAGCATGTATTTCGCATTGAAAAGGTCATTGGCAGGGATTATAAGAAGAAACAAGCTCTGGTGAAATGGTTGGGTTATAGTGATGATTTTAATTCTTGGATTCCACTGGGCAACCTGCAAAAGATATCTAACCAATAGTATATGGACTGGTAGTGCCTAATCCACGAACATTAATAGTAACAATTCTAAGTGGGTTATATGTGAAGGTAGTTAATTAAAATAAATTAGTATGACTTACTCTCATGCTTGCTTTTCCGATGGGAAACTTTGGTCCATCCCTTGCTCTCAGAGCCAGACTCGCTCTCACTATAATTGGGGTGGTGATGAGAGGAACGATCGCGCGACCAACAAAAGCGATCATGATCCAGTTTGCGATCGCTCCTCTCATCCCTTCTGTAGTCATCCTCATCCTTATGCCTTCCGTCGTAGTGCTTGTCATGCTTTCTTTTCTCCCTCCGATCTTCACAGTCTTTCTCTTCTCATTCTTTCTCCTTTCGCTCCTTCTTCTTCTCTTTCCTCTCTTTCTCCTTTCTATCCCTCTCCTCTTTCTCCTTGCATGTACGTTCCTCGCGCCTCACGCGCTCCTCCTCCTCGTACTTGTCGCGGCTGCTTTCCTCCTCGGCCTTCCTCGCAGCGTCATGTCACGTCTTCCGTTCTTGGCAGCCCCAGAGTAAG
>NC_133205.1:43573012-43714294 GCF_958299795.1 Porites lutea
CGAAAATCAGCTTGAAGATTTTGCCCAAGAGAATATTATTATCGCAGGTGACTTCAACTGCGCTCTTTCTGAAAATGACAAAAAAGGTGGAAATTCAGTTTGGAAAAAATCCATAGTAATTAAAGAAGTTCAGCATCTTGCGAACCTCTATAATTTAACAGACATTTGGCGCGATCGCAATCCGAACGACAACTGCTTCACTTGGAGAAACAAATCGCTAAAAATCCAATGCCGACTAGATTTCTTTTTAATTTCAAAAGAACTCAGCAGTGACACACATGCTTGCAATATAATTAACGCTCCTGAAACTGATCACTCGGCTGTCACTTTACATCTTAAGACAGAAGATTTATTGCAACCTAAAGCTCCTGGTTTTTGGAAATTTAATAATTCTCTATTAGACGACGAAGACTTCACCTCCGCAATCCGTGAAAGTCTACCGGATTTCAAAGATAAATATGCTGACCTGGATGACTTAGGTCTAAAATGGGACTTAATTAAAATGGAAATTCGCGGATTCACAATCAAGTATTCAAAAATCAAAGCTAAGAACAAGAGGAATGAAGAGGCTGCCCTTCAAAATAAAGTTAACGAACTTATGCAAAAGTGTGAACAAAACCCTAGCGACAAAAGAATATTGAATGAGCTTTACGCGACAAAATTGGGCCTTCAAACGATCGTGCGACAAAGAACAAAAGGCGCCATTCTTAGGAGCAAAGCTCGGTGGCATGAGTTTAGTGAGCGAAATTCCAAATACTTCAACCTGGAAGAACGAAATCATTTTAAAAAAACAGTCACAAGGCTCAAACTTCGTAATAATCAGGTAACTTGTGATCAGTTTGAGATACTACAAGAACAAAAAACTTTTTTTGAAACTCTTTACAAGTCGCAAAATTCCCAGGATAATCTGCCTGAATCTGATTTATTCAATTTAGAGAATATTGATCCGCTAGATGAAAACGAACAAATACTGTGTGAAGGCATGATTTCAAAAGAAGAATGCTTAACTGCCTTAAAAGAGTTTAAAAACAATAAAACGCCAGGAACTGATGGTTTTTCTGCAGAATTCTACAAATTCTTCTGGAGTGAACTTGGCACTGAGATGACTGCCAGTTTTAATTATGCTTTCCAAAAAGGTTCACTATCTATCAGCCAAAAGCGCGGAATTATTTCACTCATCCCCAAAAAGAACAAAGACAAAACTTTACTTGAAAACCTGCGACCCATATCTCTACTAAACGTTGATTACAAAATTCTGACAAAATCTATTGCAAAAAGACTAGAAAAAGTCCTTCCTAAAATCATAAACTCTGACCAAACTGGTTACATTAAAGGACGCTTTATCGGTGAAAACGTTAGACTAATTCAAGACGTAATGTCTCACACTAAGCAGGAAGAAAAACCCGGTATTGCCATATTTCTTGACTTCCGAAAAGCGTTTGATACAATAGAATGGAACTACTTAAGAGCCGCTTTACAAACGTTTAATTTCGGCCCTGACATACTCAACTGGTTTCAAGTTATTTACAACCAAGCATCGAGCTGTGTACTGCACAATGGTCATGCATCGGACTTCTTCCTTCTTGAGCGAGGTGTGCGACAAGGTTGCCCACTGTCTGGCCTCCTTTTCCTCGTTGGAATCGAACTCTTAGCTAGAGTACTTAAGAAAGACCATACTATTAAAGGCATCCAAGTCGGTCAGAATGAAATTAAGATAACCCAATACGCAGACGATACCACCGTTTTGGTGCGAGATCTTGATTCTGTCACACAATTACTAAAACATTTAGACGAATTCAAGCAGATCAGTGGTCTCGAAATTAACACAAACAAAACCGAAGCGTTGTGGTTAGGATGTTGGAGGTCGCGCAAAGACAAGCCGTTTGGTTTTAAATGGCCCCAAGAACCAGTCTATGCCCTTGGTATACACTTTTCCTATGACTTAGAGCAAGCCAACACCCTTAATTTTGAAGAAAAGGTTTGTTCTTTAGAAAAAACACTCAACAACTGGAAAAAAAGAAAGCTAACTTTAATTGGCAAAATCAATATTGTCAAGACATTAGGTTTGTCGAAACTCATATATTGCAGTTCGTTACTGACCATATCTAAACCCCTTATAGACAGAATTAATAAGATTATTTTCGGCTTCATTTGGGAGGGTAAGCCTCCCAAAATTAAGAAAAAGACTATCATTGGTGAAAAACACTGTGGGGGCCTAAAAATGATTGACTTTGAAATCATGGAGCGGTCGCTAAAGATTGCTTGGATAAAGCGTATTGCTGAATCAAGTAACGCTTCGTGGAAAAAAATCCCAAATCAAGCTCTTAACCAATACGGAGGTCTAGAGTTCCTCATCGAATTCGACTACGATCCTAAGCTACTCAACTTAGAGAATCTTCCGGAGTTTTACCACACCATTTTAAATTACTGGCATGACTTCAGAAGACTCACCTGTGACAAGCAAATTTCCATAAAAAAACACATAATTTGGAATAACCGTAACATATGTATTGATGGAAAACCTATTTATATTAAATCCTGGTGTACAAGTGGAATTCGTTGCATCGAAGACCTTCTAAATGTTAACCTTAAATTTCTTACCTTATCAGAAATGAAAGAGAAATATAACTTTGAATTTCCTTTTACCACTTATTACGGCCCTTTAAGAGCCATACCAACTGAATGGAAAAGTGCACTACGAGTTAAAGCAGGCGTGCATGATGAATCTGAAAAGTGCGAAACATCCTTGAAGCTTTTTTCCACAAAAGAAGCCTATTCTTCCATACTTGATAAAAGCTTCTCAGCACCCACTGCTGAAGGCAGAATTCTAGATCATGGGTTCACCAAAGAGGAAATTCCTTACATCTACATGCTCCCGTTTAAAATCTTGAAAGAACCAAAACTGATCATGTTCCAAGTCAAAATTATTCACAACATTTTACCTACCCTATCTAGCCTCTTCCGCGCGCGCATAACTGATACTGATGTTTGTCCTTTATGCAACCTTGAAAGTCAATCTCTAAAACATATGTTAATTACCTGTAGTGTATCCTCTTCGTTTTGGACTTGTTTTTTCTAACTGGTGGCACGAAAAATTTAATCACAAACTGACTTTATCTGAAAGCACTATTCTATATGGTTGGCACAAAGAGTCAAATAACTGGGAAGTGCTTAATTACTGTTTGATTGTCGCCAAATATAATGTTTTTGCTACAAGCGTACGCAACGGCGTCCTGGACTTTGACAGTTTTCTACTGCGTCTCAACAACAAAATTGATATTCTTCGCACCATAGCTTTTAGATCTAACTGCCTATCGCAATTCAAAAAAACATGGGACAAACTTCTTTAGATACGTGAATGCTAGTGTCATTTCCTTCAAGCTACACTTTACTGCTATACCGTTTCACTTATCAGGTTTGCGTCTTTTTCCTTTGAATTTAGTTTGTTTGTTTGTTTTTTTTTCCTTTACAAATTTAGTTTGTTTTTTGCCATAGAGATATATATATTATTTTTCATAGTTAAAATAACAAGTATTTGTAATTAATTTTTTTCTTGTCAATAAAAAAAAAAATAAAATAAAAAATAAAAAATATATATATATATATCTAACACTCTATGCGAGGACAGGGAGATATCATTGGCTCAGTCCGAGCACAGATACTCGGCCAAGCTCTTCAGGACACTACAGTGTGTATAGACAGGGATCAAATAGCGTCTACAGGGTACCCAGGCCCTAACAGCTTGGCCATTAACCTATAGGAGGACAGGGAACACGAACACGAGGTAGACTGGGACCGCTTACTAGGCCCTAAAGGGTTTTTAAAGCCCGCGAAGAAAAATGTAAGTGGCCACATAAATTTATTTACAGCTACAAAGGAAGACTTCATACCCTGTTTTGAAGGTCAGGGTTGCCTGAGGAGGGTAATCAACTAATGCCTCGCTTACATGTTCACCATACTCGGTATAAGAAGTCAAATTTTCTCTCTTTTCTCTGGCCTACGACCATACCACAGGGAGAACACCGGTTATCGTCTGATCACCGAAGTTAAGCCCTGTTGGGCGGGGTTAGTACTTGGATGGGTGACTGCCTGAGAATACCCTGTGTTGTAGGCTTCTTCTTTTCTTTTATTTTTTGTGGAATTTTTTCATCATTTTTGCTGTTTTACCGCTTGCTGAAATGTACCTCTGCTGTCAGTTCCAAAGTTATGCCAAATTATTCTTCGAAGTAATCAAGTTGTGGGGTAATTTATTTTCATAATAGGATAGCTTGGACATAGATCGCGCGTTAGTCCGAGAGCGCGCGGTAATGTTCCATTTTACTCTGTGACTTCAAATCACCACTGGTGACATCACTTTTTTCAAATCACAGCTTGCACAAGAGAGCCTCTGCGATCTACAGAACGGTCGAAAACTGTGTTGAAATCCCCACTAAGAAGTGTGGGGACAGTAGGATCAAGCTCATCAGCAATTTGCCCGAGAAACTCATTCCTTGCAGGGTTGCGACTCGGGGCATATAAAGAGACTACACGAAAAGACTGATCATGATAAGAAAACTCACACTGCAGGGAACGACCTGCTCCTACCTGTAGCTACAGGCGACACAGAACATGACCTACCGGGAGACACCACAACAGGGGGTTTCCCTGTGGCCCGCTTAACCAGCAGCGGCACCACAAAACCATCACGATCAGTAGAGTAAACAGAGTCAACAGTGGACTCGTCACCACTAGGACCACCACCAATGGAGGCATTACTGCGATTTTCACCATCCTACGAATTAGAATCACTACTACTATCACTAGTTTCAGTAATATTCATTTTACTATTGCTACTAATATTACTTTCATTACCATTGTCATTACTATTAACTATTCCATTATTATCATTACTATTTCCTTTAACTATTTCAAAGTTACTAATATCACTAGTATTGCCACCATTACAATTACTGTCAATTACTTTCATTTCATTATTTAAGGAATCATTACTATCATTGCTAGGTAAATCAGCACAATTATTAAAATTAGCAGAAATCATTGACAACAGAAGTTGGAGCATCTGGAGAATTGGAATTTAAAGCTAGACCCGCCAACACACTTTGACTCACATCAGGTTTAAGCCCACGAAACAACCGTAGCCCCCTCAAGAGAATCGGGGTCAGCACTATGAGCAGAACTAGTAGCAGAGCCAGGGGCATCCTGACTGGACAACTCATCCAGTTGGTTATCCCTCAAATCAACAGAACCTCCCTCCTGACCAAGAACTGGGGCGTCAGTTGCCCCCTGAGCATCAACCTCACCCCAATCCGAACCATTACGACCTGGGCAACTACAGGCAAAGTGCCCCTCCCCCCCACAGAACCAACACTTATTTCGCATGGGACAAACCCGCGAAACGTGGCCTGCACCACAGATGTTGCACTCAACGGGCTGCCCCCTGTACCACACTTAACCTGACCAATCCTCCACGGAGATATGTCTAGGGATGGGACCATTACGAACCATACGCACAACACGAGTCCCAGTATGGACTGTGGAGTCGGGGTGCAGTTGGTGACGGATGCCCCCCACTCTCCCATACTCCTGCATTTTGGCCTGTATCAATCCATTATCCAGCTCAAAGGGGAGATGGAAAACAAGAACAGACTCTAATCTAGGCCCCCCCCAACCACCTGGAAAGGGTAGCCCTCAATCTAAATCTCAGAGTGAGAACTGTCTAACACTACACCAACAATCCCATTAGCACCCCATTGCCTTTGAAAGTAACGCTGATGACGAGGCTTGAAGAAAAGGCAAAGATGACATTTAGCTCTCGCCTTTATGACCTCCATCAAAGGGACGGCCCCAGGACGAACAGCGCGAAAACAATGGTCATTTCAAGCTCTCCACAAAAAGTACTTGGCCAGATTCAGCAAATAGACGAAGACACGAGGGACCACACAAAGCTCAGAGGAAGAGAAACCAAAAAGGACATGACGACACAACAAAGCAGGACACTGGATAGAAACATGAGAGATTGAATCCAACCAAGGATGCTCTGATTCAGAGCACAATCAAAGAACAAGTGAGAGGGAGTCTCAGGGGCACCACAAAAGGAGTTAGGGTCGCGAGCGTAACCAAATGAGATCAGCCAATCAGTTGTATAAAAGAAGCCGTGCGCGACTTGCCAGGCAAGGTCAGTAACAGGTCTGTCCAAAGGGCAGAAATAAAGTTGTCTCCACGTTGTAGACGAATACAGCGCGCCATACTGGGGAAAAACTTTTCCTCACAGTGTGGAGGGGCAAAGTGAAGCGACAGGAGATACAGGTAAGCCGACTTAACAGACATAGAAGAGGCTAAGGCAGACTGATGAGGGTCAGATGAGGCCATTACCAATGCAGACCGAGAGCGTGAGAAGGAATCGTCAACTGAACGCCAGGCCAAAAGCAAAGGCTGGTAAAAAGGAGGTAAAGAGGGGGGGCTGAAAGCAAAAAGACATTAAAAGACCTCAAAGGAGTCGAATTAAAAACAGAATGAAACCAAAACACCAGTAAAGCAGACCAGCAAGAAGAGGTCAGGTTGAAACGTCGGACCCACTGCACAAGCAGAGACTGCACCTTCAGCTTGACATCTGCCACAGAGAAACCTCCTACCGAAGGAGCCTGGACAACAACTGCCCGAGCAACAAGATCCTTCCTAACTTTCCAAAAAAGCCCAAAACAAGCCGCACCAATTCTCCATGAACCCGGGGGGGGCATGTGGACGAGAGAAGCCACATACCACACCCTAGACAAGGCCAAAGCATTGATGACCAATGCACGGCCTCGGAAAGACAAGATGCGCTGACGCCAAGAGAAGAGAGTGTTAGCAACAGCAGTAATACGAGGCCTCCAGTTATCCTCATCAAGGTTTCCAGGACCTATTAAAACCCCAAGAACGTTAATCTTGGCCGACGACCTTTCCAGAGAGACTGGCAGATCAGAACGACCCGCCCAAGACCCAAGCCACAGACCCTTAGACTTTGACATGTTTAACTGAGATCCTGAACCACTTTTGTAGACACTATAGACTTCAAAACTAGCCCGGATGGCGTTGTCAGAGCAGACAACCAACGAGGTGTCGTCAGCATATTGAGAGATTGGAGACAGAGGATCAGACGAGCCAGGGAGACAAAGACCTTCGATACGGGGATTGGCACGAATGTTACAAGCCAACACTTCAGACACAAGAACATACAACAGTGGAGACAAAGGGCAGCCTTGGTAAACACCACAAGATAAGGAGAAGAAAGGTGACAAATAGCCATTTACATTGACAGCACTCTCCACATCAGTATAAAATAGATTAACCCACTTGAGAAAAGAGGCGCCAAACCCCATTTTGCGGAGAGTGGCATACATAAAACCCCAATCCACCCTATCGAAGGCCTTCTCCTGGTCCAGAGATAAAATGACAACAGGAGAATCAAAAGTACCAGCAAACGAAACATCACGAAGAAAAGCTACATTTTCCCCAGGGTACCTTCCCTGAACTCCACATGTCTGATCCTTTGCGACTACAAGGTGAATAACCTTCAACAGCCTGGCAGCGATGGTGCGAGCGGCCAGTTTATAATCAACATTTAAAAGTGAGATGGGGTGCCAATTCCGCCTGTCAAGGCGATCACCTTTCTTAAAGGAAAGCTAAATAACGCCCCGACGCTGAGAAAGAGATAAGGTACCAGACCACACAAATTAAGGACCTGGACCAGATCATGCACTAAAACGGCCCAGAACTTCAAATAGAATTCGGCCGGGAGGCCATCCGAACCTGGGCCTTCCCCCTTGCCATTCCAGCGAAAGCTGCAAAACACTCTTCAACAGTCAATAAACCTTCACACGTGTCAGACTGGTCAGCAGGAAGCGAAGCCTCAACATTATTAAGCCGACTCTTGAGCAGAAGCATCAGTGGGCGAAGCTGTAAAAAGAGATGAGTAAAAAAATGAAAATGAAAGGCAAAGATCATCAGGAGCCGAGACAGTTGTCTTGTCATCATTCCGGATTGCAGAGATCCAACGATCAGCACCTCGTTTCTTCTCCAAACAAAAGAAGTAAGCGCTGAACGACTCGCCTTCCTCAATCCAACAAGCACAAGCACGCACTTAAGCCCCTTTAGCCACTTCAACATCCAGTTCAGCCAATTGATGGAGGACAGACTGATGGGTCTCGACCAGAGACGACTGACCATGCCATTAATATTAAAAGATATAATCAACACCGCCATTTAGGATTGTTTGGGGGGGCGATGCCGAGGGCGACCTCCTTTATATAGGGAGTCATCCGCGACGACACGACCAGCCACAGAAAGAACCTTATGAGACACAGTAAGCGGAGGTCTACTCTTCTTACATAAAGCAGGCACCTGAGCAGCAGAAAGCGAACAGCTGGATTGATGACCTCCTCAAACACAACAACATCATTCCAAGAAAGAGTGGGCTCATCACTAGACCCATCATCAGCAGCGGTACACTTGTTGCCCTGAACAGACTTATACTCAATTTCATCCTCAGAATTTACAGAAGTGTTGTTACTTGGCTTTTGGCCAGAGGCATGCTTAATAGTACGAGAGTCCTGCTTAGCAGCAACCCCATTATCATTAATAGTACGAGAGTCCTGCTGAGCAGCAACTCCATTATCATAAACATTATCAACACTTTGGTTAGAAGTACTTTCACTTTGCTTAGTAGTACTTTCACTATTAATACTAATGCTTTGTTTAGGAGTACTCTCACCATTAATAGTAGTACTTAGCTTAATAATACTTTCACTATTAACACCAATATTATCTTTAGAAATACTTTTACCATTAATACTAGAAGATTGTTTAGCAGAACCTTTACTAATACATTGCTTAGTAGTAATTGCACGTCAGGTAGAGCCAGCCAATGTTGGCGCTTAACTTGTTTGACTGTGCCATAAGAACTAATGAACTCTTCAATAATACTATCAAATGCTTCCGACGGGTAAACTCCGATACAACATGGCAAAGAGAAAAACAAAAAGAAAAAATAAGGCCAAAGGGCGAAACGGAAAAAAAGTTAAGCCCTGATGGGCAGGGCCCAAGAAAGGACGGGTGACCCACCCAATATAACAAGCAAAAACTTACAGGAATCGAGACTTGAATAGATCAAACTGCCTACCAAACAAGACCACGATGGAAAAACCACTATGCCAAAGACGTCAGTAGTCACGATGGACCCAAAACGCCGAAAAAGGCCGCGGCAATACTCGCCAAAGCCAGTTACCAAACGCAGAATCCTCTGACAAGGGCAGAGTTTCCGCCTCACAAAATCCCACGTCAGGTAAGTTTTTTTTGTGTTTACAGTGAATGGCCGGCCCCCAGTAGGGTACCAGTCACAGCAAAATGGGGCAGTACACCAGTATGGAAACTAGCCGGGGGAATCGAACCCACACCCCTACATACACAGTACAGGACAACACAAATACAGGACAGCAGAACAAGTTAAAAGATGCGGGCACTAGACTATCTAAAATAGCTAAAACACACTCGCTCAAATGCCGTAAAGGGCAAATAAAACTAAATGCACACTCACTAAAGCGAGCATTAAAACTCACAAAGACACTCACTCAAGCAAAGACTGGGACCAGTACAGCCAACAAAGGCGACCAGAAGATCCAGAAGAAAGAATAGACACACTCACTCAAGCAAGAACAAAGAAGAAGGGGTTATCACCAGGCAGCACAATGCCAGGGACAAAAACAGAAACGACAAAGCACAATGATCAGAATAGGGACAGGAAACGAAATCACAAGAAGACATAGACAACACCCAGATATAAGGACAACCAATTAAGTAGATACGAGAAGATATGGAGCCGTCCGGCCTGGTCCAAGAGAAACCAGCAGAGGTAGGATGGAGATACCTCCAGGCATCAATGCAGCAACAAGACTCGAAGAGAGTCGTAAGTGCGGCCGAGCTCTCTCTCCAGGTGTCAGAAGAGTCCGAGCCAGAACGACCAAGATTGCGGTCAAAGACCGTGTTAAAACCACCGCAAAGAAGTGTAGGAACAGAGGGATCAACCTCATCGGCCAGTTGCTCAAGGAACTGGTTCCTTACAGGGTTGCGATTGGGAGCATGCAACGAAACAACACAAAAGGAAAACTCACATTGCAACAGACGCCTCTCCTCATCTGCCCAAGATTGAACCAAAGACAAAGGGGGACGAAAGAGGACAACACAACCATAAGATTTCTTAGAGCCAGGAGAAACAACACTTAAAAAACCAGAAGAACGAAACCACAAATCACATTCAGCCAGGGAAGCGCAGTGAGATTCCTAGATACAGACAACATCAACAACAGGTAGAGAATGCAACCACTGCAAGAAACCAGCACGCTTATCGGCCATACACAGGCCGTTGGCGTTGATCGATATAACGTTAAGCTTGAATGAAAGAAAAGGGAGAGGCCAGCAGTCTAGGACTTCCTAGACTTAGGCCTGGAGCCCACAACAGGAGGCAAGGGGTGCTTGCCAGAAGGAAGCGGAGACCTGCTCCTACAGCCATCAGCAGGTGACACAGAGCGTGACCTGTCAGGCGAGATCACAACGGCAGGCTTCCTGGAAGAACGGGGAGCCCGCTTAGGCAGCGGAACTGCAAAACCCTCATGATCAACTGAGTGAACCGAGTCAAGAGAGGACACATCAACATATAAGGAAGCGATGGATGCATCGCTGCGGATTTCAGGATCATCAGAACCATCAGAGTCACTATCACTCGAGTTATCAAGTACTTCCATTTCATTATTATTAGGTAAAGTAATATTAATACTTTCACTATTTCCATTATTTCCACTACTATCATTACTATGTATTTCACTTTCATTATTAATATTACTATTTGCAGTTCTAGTTGCATTATTATTTAAAGTAACAATACTACTTTCATTACGTTCATTAAATAAATCAATACAATCATTGGAATTTGGAGCATCACAAGAATTAGGCAAATTTGGCACAGTCAATTCCGCCAGTATATTCTGGCTAACAGGGGCCTGCTCTTGGGAGACCACCGTAGTCCCCTCCAAAGAGTCAACCCGGGACACCACCATAGCTCCCTCCAAAGAGTCTGACAAAGCACCCGAGCCGGGAGCAACCGAACCAGTCAGCTTGTCGAGCTGGTTGTCTCTCAAATCAGAAATAACACCAATAGAAGGGGCAGAGTCAACCGGAGTAGCAGGACCCTCCTCAGCATTCGCAGGGGCAGTACCATCAGCGGAGACCTCCCCCCAATCATTACGATTATGATTGGGGCAATTACAAGCAAAATGCCCCTCCTCTTTACAAAACCTGCATTTCCCACGCAATGGGCACATGCACGAAACGTGGCCCTCCCCACAAATATCACACTCAACCGGCTGTCCTCGATACCAAACTTTGGCTGACCAGCCTAGGGATAGGCTGAATAGGCTGAATAGAAGTATGCGGGTGATGCTGGTGGCGCACAGAGTGCACCGGACCAAAACGTTGTAAGGCCACTTTGACGGCCTCATTGTCCAATTCATAGCTAAGGTGGAAAACGAAGACATTTTCCCCCCTCGGACCCCCCCCCCCAACTACTTGACATGGATAGCCACCAATATCACTTTTAGTATTTTTCTCAATTATAACACGAGCCTCTTCTGAATCAAAGGTAAGCTGGGCTTTGAGGCCTGGCAAGAACTGAACTTCCAGCAGTTTCCATGAAGCAAAACGCTCCTTGAGCATGTGAACAAACTCAGAGAACAAACAGGATCGGGGGACTCAGAAACAAACAGATCAAAATCATCACCATCTCCAAAGAGCTGACGTAGGACGAGTAGGCGCTGGGAATCCAAAATCGAGTCCTCTGGACTAGGAGCAGCAGCAGAGGGGGGGTTAGTAGGCTCGTCACGCAAGGACAAGGGTTGTTCCGGTTGTGATACACGCTGAATTTCCCGCAGGCAATTCTTGCTGAAATTCCTGTCCGCGATCCTGTTCCTGTCAAGAAGGTGAGTACGGAGCAGGCGACCGAGCAGAAGATTAACGGAATCAAGAGTAAGGACAAAAATGAGCTCGATGAGATGGCTCCTTGCATATACAACAAAGCTCCTGGTTAGGGAAGGTTTCCGCAACGTGTCCGATCTCATCACAATTGAAACAGACGGTGTTGTCGCAGTCGTTTGCAAAGTGGCCGCGTTGATTACATTTTCGGCAAGTATGTTGTTGACCATCGTGAGAAAGGCGGATAATATATAGATTTAGCCACAGCTAAAAGCGAAGGTCCCATTGATAAATTTATAACTTAAATCAAACAATAATTTTGTATTCCACAAATCAGTTAACTTAAGGACACATTCATGTGACTTTTGAGGAAAAAGCTAAGTGATTTTGGGGTAAAACAAATCTTGTATCGAGTTGATATAGCCTTATATGTACACCCAAAAAAATAGTCTTCGGTCACATTTAAGAGCAACAATGGCTCTTGATCACAGTAGATAAGGCGTGGAAAACAAATTGTTGGAAAACAAATCCGGCCGAATTCTTTGCGTTCGACAAGTTTACAAATTCTTCCCAATAAATCTGGGTGCGTGCAAACCATTTTTTCCTTTTTTTTTTTACACCACATCTGAGGAGAAAGAGTACTATGAGGTGCAGTTTTTATCATACAGACCTCGTACAAAATGCAGTATTTCACAATTTTTCAAGACAAATTACATTCATTCAATACTCAGGACTATCAAAGCAAACGTGGACTTTTAATTATTGAAACCGTTCAAAAAATGTCCAAAATCACCTATATTCCGGCCAGTTCTAACTTTTGACAAGCGCCAAATTTGCGAAGAAATTTTAAAGGAGTTACACTTCAACGTGATAAAGAATTTATTGAGTCTACTTTTTATTAAGGGTTTTATAACGACGTCTAATCTTAAAAAGCGTTTGATACGCTTGGCATTTTGAGTACTCCTGCAAGCGATGTTTATGAACGGCTGAAAACAAACAGCAAAGCGATGAAAATTGCACTTTTGAGACTACCAATGATCAATAAAGAAATATAATTTGGTAGAACATTTACAGAGAGAACAATTTTCATTCACAAAAACAATTGAGTATTTAAGTGTCTCTTAGAATCCTCAAGTCTTTACTAGTAAGCTTAAACATTAAGTTTATGTTTTAAGCTGCCGGTTTCCCAGTGTTTGTTTTTTTCAGAGATGACTCACAACAGAAAATCGCTCAAAGCTTTCTTTCTACAGCCAAAATTATAACTGATATTCTTCGGAAAGTTTTTGTTTCTATTTACGGTGAATATCGACTAAAGGCTTTTTAAAGTTCTGTAAGCTTAAGCTTATATCAAACCTCATACTAGGTCAGATCAGTGTCTCAGTCAAATCTTAATACAAACTTGCATAAACTAGCTTCATAAACTGCGCCGCTGGACTTCATGAAATTAGATATAAATACAATAATTCCTCAGGCTTACCATATTTCGAGATGCAGCTCCTGAAAGCTATCAAGTAAGGCAAGGATTGCTTGAGCCGTTATAATCCTTATAATTCTCGTACACGTCCAGCAAGGTGAAAAACAAAAACGATGCCATTCAAAATCAGATTATCTACTTTGACAAGCAACGTATTTCTCAACCAAAAACCCAGTAAACAAACCAGCCATGAATAAGAGAACACTCTTGATAGCAGCTGTATTTCATTTTTTACATCCAGTGGAAAAAGACAATTAAAAACATCACAAGTTGACTGAAAACTCTGTCAGCTTCAGCTGTCAAAGTAAACAACTTTCAAGATGCTGCATGAATTTTAGGCATGAAGTCACCTGTCAAATTTTAACCAATCAGAGCATAAAAATTGGACGTGGAGCGTGACCAACAAGTGACCATGGTTAGAAAAGGTCTTTCCCGCTTGTATTTTAAAAAAAGGGCTGAATTTTTGCGTTTGAGGTCAGTTTGAAATCAAAATCGTAATGGTGTGGGGCGATACTGACATAAACACAACATATTTGATATGAATTTTAAAAAAAGTAAACGTGAGCCTGCGATCATTTGAAAATGAGTAAATTCTCAGCCAATAGCTTCAAAAAAATACTGGACCTTGATGGGTCTACACCTGAGCCCGCGATACGGTCAGGTGACACTGGTCAGCGGATACCCTGTTTTGACAGCTGTCAATTGATGTCAACATTGATGTGCAATCAGCTTTCTCCTTGGCTCCCAAAGAAGCTAACATTGGTATGCCTGTGGTGCGGACGGAGGGGCAGCAGGCGAGCGGTGTACGGTCATGTGATTACCAAATTTTCTGGGATGGGTAGATTTACTTACCCATGGTGCTCCGCAGGCGCTCTTCGCGCGCCAGAGCTCCGCTAAGAAACTTCCCGAAGCGCAGGTAGGACGGGATAGCCGCATTTATTCTGACACGAAAATGACGATTACCATTGAAGACTAATTTATTACGAAGATGTCGACCACGACGATAGCTGACAACTTCACAGAATGGCCTAGGCGCTTAATAATCGCATTGTCGGACAACTCATGAGGCGCATCGTAGGTATTTAAAAATGTGAGAAAGTGGTCTGAATCGTTAATGGCATACTGACGCTGGGAAGTTTAAATACTGTTTTTCTCAACAAAGGCCTTCTTCATATGCACACTGGAGAAGGTAATTAGCATTTCTCCAGTCGGACGATGTTGTAAACAACGAATGGACGAGGAAGCAAAAGCTTGTGCTTAAAGGGTGTCAAATACAGCAGCAGAGTCAGCAAAAACAGACACTTGCAAATACGCCGTACAAGGGCCCTCTGGTGTCACGTTGACCGAGGGACGCACAGCAACTCCTTTTCCGAGAACTCAAAATGGACATGGTGAAGAAGGATAGGACCGAAAGATGGAGAAGACAGAAACAACAGCGACGAGAGCCATGAAAGCACACTAACAGCCAAAGGACAAGAAAAGAACAGATGATCCAAAGACTCCAATGCATGACCACAAAAACAGGCAGTAGGAATGGCTTATCCAAAGGAAGGCAAACGATAAGCAGTGTATAACACACTGTGGGCAACTTTCCATGACAAATCAATCACCTGCGGGTCCATATCAAAGAAAAATAACCTGCGTCACGTGGAAGGCGAATACAAAGGACCAAAAGAAGGAAGAAATTTCCCAACACAATGAGGAACCCCAGAACGATCAGATAAAAGCATAAGATACGCTAACTTGGTGGATAACGAAGGCACAGGTGATACCATCAAACCGCGACCAACACAAAGCGCACCCCGACTAGTCAAGAAAGAACCACCAATAGACCTCCAAGCAGAGAGGAGAGCAAGATAGAAAACCGGCAGCCCACCCAAACCAGAGAAACAAGGCGGGCTGGATAAAACCTGAACAGGAGAGGCAGCAAAGCCTTGGCCACACCAGAACGAAAAAAAGGAAACCCATGTTGACGGGACAACGAAAAATGCTTCACCCATTGAAGCAGAAGAGCGCAGACCTTCAGCTGAATATTGATGACTAAAAAACCACCACTTGAGGGAGGTTGGGCAATAACATCCTTAGTAAAGAGATCAGGTTTGCCATTCCAGATAAAATTAAAAACTGCCTTGTTCAACTCACTCAACACCCACTGAGGCATGTGAATCACAGACGCCACATACAAATCCTTGAAAGGGCCAAAGCATTAATCACCAGAGCCTTCCCGTGGTAGGATAAAGATCACTGATGCCACAATGACAGAACAAGAACATTCTGGACAGCAGTGATGCGAGGACGCCAGTTATCTTCCTCAGACACAAAAGGGCCAAGAAGAACCCCCAAAATTTTGACCTTGACGGAACCCCATTCAATAGCAACAGCAGCATCCGTCCTACCATTCCACGCACCAAGCCAAAGACCCTTGCACTTAGTCAGGTTGAGCTTAGCCCCAGATCCTCTTTCATAAACATCATACACTTCAAAAGTAGCAGTGATGGCTTCATCGGACGTGACCACAACAGAAGTATCATCCGCACACTGCGACAGAGGGGGCAAAGGGACCGCAGAACCGGGGAGAGATAATCCAGAGATGTCGGAGTGAGAACAAATATTGCAAGCCAAAAACCTCAGCCACCATAAAGCAAAGGCGATAAAGGACATGAACACCACGAGACAGAGAGAAATAAGGCAAGACGTGCCCATTGACATTTACCGCACTCTGCGAACCACTGTAGAATAGATCAATCCAACCAATAAAAGAAGGGCCAAAACCAATCGAAGACAAAGTGGCCCTCATGAAGGACCAGTCAACACGGTCAAAAGCCTTCTCTTGATCTAAAGAGAGAACGGCGCAAGAGACCCCAGCCTGAGAAACATAATCAACAACATCTCGCAGATACGCAACATTTTCGCCGATGAAACGTCCAGGGACACCACACATTTGATCCTTACCCACCACAACATGTAAAACTTTCAACAGACGGCCAGCAATCGCCCTGGACGCAATCTTGTAATGCACATTAAGCAACGATATGGGCCTACAGTTCCGGGGTCCAGCGTATCACCTTTCTTGAAGGATAACGAAATAACACCTCTGCGCTGAGATTTGGACAAGCGACGATTTACGAAGCAAGAGTTAAGAACTCTCACCAAATCAGCCCCCAAAACCTGCCAGAACTTTACATCAAACTTCATCGGGAGACCATCATTTCCAGGAGCCTTACGATGAGCCATTCCCTTAAGAGCAGAAAAACATTCATCAACTGACAGCACACCCTCACAAACCTCCAACTGATCAGTAGACAAACGTGCAGAGATCTTTGATAAAAGCTCTTCCTGAGAAACACGGTCAACTTCTTCCGCAGTAAAGAGAGTAGAATAAAAATTTGCGAAAAAGTCAACAAGATCCGGAGCGGAGTTAATAATAGACCCATCATCTAGACGTAAGGCGGACACTAAACGTTCAGCCCCTTGCTTCTTTATCAGACGGAGAAAGTAAGAAGAGGAGAACTCACCCTCCTCAACCCAGCGGGTACGACTATGAACCTGAGCACCATGCGCCGCATCTAGGTCAAACTTGGCAAGGCTTGACAGGTTGGACTGATAAGGACCAAAACAGAACATAGCACCAGAATCCACACCCTGTTTCAAGAAATCAGCTAACTGAACCAGGTCTCTCTCAGCTCTCCTAGCAGACGCATGCTTCTTGCAGTAATCAATAGATAGATGCTTTATCTCCCGCTTTCCCTCATCCCACCAATCATCCAAGGAAGAAAAAGCAAAGGCTCGCGAATGCCAAAAGGCCCAAAAATCGGAGATTAAGGTAACATACTCCGGTTCATCGAGAAGAGCCAGATTTAACTTCCAGAGTCCAGGACCCGGGACAATGGCCTCAGGACAGAGACAGATAGGTGAACCGCACAGTGATCAGAAAACGGAAAAGGTAGGATATCACAGGCGGAGACAGCAGAAACCCAAGAAAAAGGAACACCGAAGAGATCAATACGGGAGGCAAGAAGGCCGTTCCACCGAGACCAAGTAAAACTGTTAGTGGACGGATGCAAATACCGCCAAATATCAAGGACACAGCAGGACGAAAAAAGGCGAGAGAAAGAAGCAGAGCTCTCACGAAGAATATCGAAAGGGTCAGAACCCACCCGGTCAAGAAGACGGTCAAAAACAGTATTGAAGTACCCACAGAGCAATGTAGGAACCAAAGGGTTAACATGAGCCTCAACATCTGGGAAAAAATCATCCCGAGCAGGATTCCGATTTGGTGCATAAATACAAGCCACGCGAAAGAGTTTGGTCTGAAAAGTAAACTCATACTGCACAAACCGACCAACATCATCCATCCACGAACGAGCCAGAGATAACCGAGGACGGTACAGCACAACAGTCCCACACGAATGCGAGGGTCCAAAAGAAACAACACACGAAAGCCCCATAGCAGAGAACCACCTAGTACACTCCTCAACAGAAGTGCAGTGGGTCTCTTGCAAACAAACAACATCAACCGGAGAGGGCAGAGACTGAAGCCAATGAACAACACCAGCACACTTGTCAATGTCAGGCAGGCCAATGACGTTTAAAGTAATAAGGGACAGCACCGCCAAGATTACTTACGGCGTTTAGCCAAATACGACCAATCACTCATAGCCTTCTTCAAACCCTCACTGCTGCCCGAAGAACCAGAGGCACCAGACTTCTGAACACCCGCACTAGAAACCCTTGGGACTCTGGCACCTGACGAGGAGTCACGAGTGCCATTACCACCGGCCTTAGCAACTGCGGTGGGACCCTTACGACGCTGCTCAAAAGGAGCAGAGAGGTCACTAGAACTAGGACTCACCAAGTTACTATGACTACCAGAAGGTGGAGTATCACCAGCCTCCAGTTCACTTTCATCCTCACTAATCTCACCATCAGATGACAGCCCTTCACTACTAGTTTCGTACTTATTGTCATTAATATCATCATCATCTATAGAACTAATGTCATTATTGCTTCGCATTTGTAATTTCATCTCACTAATATTATTATCATCATTCTTATTTAATTCACTATTAACTATGTTATTACTAATATCATTATTACCATTTTTAAATAATTCACTATTAACAGTACCATTAACTACATGCGAATTAGAATTTGGAGGTTGGTCCCCAGCTTCCACAGACAAATTCGAATTTGGAGTATAAACGACCGCTCCAAACAAGGAGTCGGAAGAATTTGTAACGACGCCAATAGACCCCGGAGAAACAAGCTCATCCAGCTGATTGTCACGAGAGTCAACAGACTCACCGGGAGCAGAAACAGCAGCCAAATTCAACTGGCTAACGGCTTGGGAGTAGACACCATACTCAAGAACAAGGGCAGCATTATCCTCAAGAGGGCCAGCCCCATCCATACCCCCAGACACAGGAACGGACGAATTCCCAGAAGACGAAAGAACAACCCCCGGAGAGCCGGCACCATCCGGGGTCCCTGCTGGGAGGCCTGCAGGAGCAGAATCAACAGGAACAGACTTACTATTTTCGGGAAGGTCAAGATCAGGATGAGACAGACGACGGAGCCACACTGGGCAATCCCGTTGAAAATTCCCAGGCTGCTTACACTCCATGCACTTGCCCCGCATATCACAATTTCTTGCAATGTGCCCCTTCTTACCACAGATGTCACACTCAGGCTCCTGGCCCACATACCAAACCTTTACCGGGAAACCATCAATAATTGAATTACGGGGAATAGCTTGAGTACGGACCATCCTAACCGTACGAACATCGTCACAGGCGTCAACAAGGCGAGTCCAGTGACGAAAACGAATGTATTCCACATCGCCAAAATAACTTAAAGCAGTTTTCACAACATCATGCTCAATTTCGTAAGGAAAATTGTATATAAGAACATTTTGAGGGCGAGGACCCCCACCACGAATATCGCAATCCACCCCCCAATACAAACACTCATGCTGCACAACGCTACGCTTATGCTCCTGACGTTCAAAAGTTACTTTGGCCTTGGTACCAAAAAACTGAATGGCCGCGATTGGCATTGCACGAAACTGGTCGACAATGGCCGAAACAACATCTGGACGGGAGGAGCCCTGAGCCGCAAGACCCGAGACATCCACTAAAACAGTGCACGGAAAAGATGCATAGCAAAAACCAAACCAAAGGAGTTAAGCCCTGACGGGCCGGGGAAAAAACGAGACGGGCGACCATAAAAGCCAAACCAAACCAAACCAAAAACAGAGAAAACCGAAAAAAACCGTTATGGGCAACGCCCAACAGGGGAAAGGGGGACCACCCAAGCCCACTTAAAGCGGAATCGGGGGGGGGGGGTAACCCAACTACAATACAAAAAGACAAAAAACTTTCAAAGCAAATTGTTACTTATAAACTAAAGAAAAGACTAAGGAAACTACAACAATAATCATATTACTGAGATTAAAACTTAAACACTAGATTATCGTCTTGGTGGAAATCACAGAGTGCCGGGTGGCACCACAAAGAGTGAAACTTACTAGGGGAAAATCTAAAGCGATCAGTTTTAATTCTGTTCTTAATATCCGTAAAAACATATGTAGTTATTGCCTTGGAATCCTCTCTACCATAATGAAAAACTGCTTTATTCCTGAAGCGCCAAAAACCATACAAAATAGACTTGATTAGGAACAGGAGCAAATGCCGAGATTTATCATTGAGAAAAGGAAATTGAAAAAAGAAAATGGAGGTACCGCAAAGGGGGAACGGTTGCGACAAAAGAGAGGTCAACAAAGGGAGGAAAAAGAACCACACAGCGTTGACCTGGGGACACGCCCGAAAACAGTGATCAACAGATTCTGTTTGCAAGTAAGTCGCACACGATGGGTTGTCAATGTACCCCCAATTCGGCAAACACTCACGGACTTTGACTGCTCTCAAGTCAATGAGCCACGAAAGATCGCTTTCATAGTTTTCAGTGAATGAATCTCTAACCAAGGACCAATGGCGCGAAACACTAAAGGATCTACTTATTAAGGGAGACCAAAACCTGGGGAGGACAGGGAGGGAACAATGACGCTTAATTATTTCCTTGTAAATAGATTTCGAGTCGAATGCAAAGGACCCAGGAAAATTACAAGACTTAAGATCAATCATGTGGGAATAAAATTTAGAAGGCGAAGCCGCTTTGGGTACACAAATATCTCGTAGAGTAGACCACTCGGGGTGTAGAGCCGACAAACGCGAACCTTAGAAATATTGGACGAGATGAAAACACTTAAAACTAGGATCCGAAAAGGACTTAACAAAAGAGGACAAGCACAACGCCTCTCCTTTAGACCAAAAATCGATTAGGCCAAGGCCCCCCTGGTCCAGAGAGCACACGATTGACCTCCGAGCTACAGGCTCTAATTTAGCACCCCATGAAAAAGGCCAGATCAAGCTGTTATACTTGTCAAGCACGCATCGCGGGGGAATCAAAACACGCGACAAGTACAAAAGCTTGCTCAAACCTAAGACATTAAGAATCACTACCTTACCAAGAAAAGACAAAGACCTAGATTTCCACAAAGACAAACAACTGTCAAGCTTGGACAGGCGCGGTTCCCAGTTGTCTCTCTCAACTGGGACTGTACCGAAAACAACTCCCAAAATTTTCATCGTATTAACCCACTTGAGACCAAGTGGCTGGTCAAGGCAGTCCTTCCAAGACCCCAGCCACATGGCCTCTGTTTTCGAGATATTCAATTTAGCTCCCGCACCACATTGATACAACTGAATCTCTCTAAATAGATTATTAAGAGACACAACATTCTTTACAAAGGATGTTGTGTCATCAACATTCTGATCAACTTTGAACTGTAGTCCACGAGCACCCCGGAGCAAAAACCCTTCGATATCATTACTGGCTGTAATCTTGCATGCCAGAACCTCGACACAAAATATAGAGCATCGGTGAGAGGGAGTCACCCTGCCTGACACAACGCCTAGTAGGAATCATGTCAGAAAGAAAACCATTCACTATCACCCGCATATTAGCTCCATTATACAGAGCATAAATACAGTTCAAAAAAGAAGGACCGAAACCTAGATGCCTTAAGAGATTCAGAAGAAAAGTCGGATCGACACGATCGAAAGCTTTCTCCTGGTCTAAACTAACTAGAATGCCCGTGTCACCAGTTCGCTCAATATGATCTAAAACGTCATGCAAGAAGAACAAATTAGAAGCAATAGATCTCCCAGGAACAGAGCAAGTCTGATCCGGGTCGACAATGGAGTCTAAAACCTTAGAAAGCCGTAAGGAGATAGCTTTCGAACATATCTTATGATCGATGTTCAAAAGAGAGATTGGACGCCAGTTTTTCAAATTTCTCCTGTCGTCCTTCTTATAAACTAAGCAAGTAATACTAGTTTTCATAGAATCGATAAGCTGTGACGCATGCAAACCCTCATTGAAAACCTCCACTAAAAGTGGTCCGAGGCGCAAACCAGAAAGTTAAATAAAATCCTACAGACAAGCCATGTGGGCCGGGGGCCTTGTTGTAATTGGACAAGCCGACAGCCTCAGTAGCCTCGTCCAGCAGCAAAGCCCCCCTCGCAAACATCGCGATCATGATCTGACAAACGACACGAAACAAAGGATAACAAATGATTCTGTGTTTCTAAGTCAACAGACTCCTCAGCAAAAAGTGAGGAATAAAAATCCTCATAAGCTTTCATTATTTCAGGTAAAGTAGACAACTCAACGCCATCAGAATTAAGGACTCGCTTATGGGCCTCACTCAAAAGTAACCTTTGCATCATAACCCAAAAACTGAACCGCAAAAATGGGCTTAATTGGATAAAATGAATTAATAATTGCCGAAACGATCTCCGGGCGAGTTTTACCCAAATCAGCAAACTCCCTAACATCGATTGAAACAGTACAAGGGAAACGCCGGGGCATGATGAAAAAGAAAGAAAAAAAGGAGAAAAAACCCACCAACGGGGTTAAGCCCTGATGGGCAGGGCCCAAAAAGGGACGGGTGACCCGCCAAAGATAGTAAATGTGCAAAAACTTACGTAGTTCGAGGCTTGAAACGACCAAGACCAAAACCACGATACAAATCCACAGCACCAAAAGCGGTGGGCAACCAAGAAACACCAACGGCCAACGGCTGGGTGACGCACCCACCGAGAGGGCGAGAAAACCTAAGCAGTGAACTTTGGCATTCCCTCCCGGCAGGTACTTAGCCCTTGTTCACACAAAAAAAGCTAAAGCTAATTTGAAAAAAGCGCCACCAAGGACGAGATACTATCCCACGGTACCACAATGAAGTGTCCCGCGTCAGGTAAGTTTTTTTGTGTTTGAGGTGAATGGCCGGCCCCCAGTAGGGTGAGTGCAATGTCGCCAGACTTGCGGTCTAGTACCAATCACACGTCTAACGGGGCAGTGCACCAGCACAGAAACTGACTGGGGGAATTGAACCCCAGCCCCTACAGACACAGTACAGGACAAAACAGATACAAGACAAACATATACAGGACAGAAGAACAAGTTAAAAGACGCGGGCACTGCCTAAAAACTAAAACAAGAGCACACTCACTCAAAAAGTACACCCCAAAAGAGGAAACTAAAAACTAAACTGAAACTAAACTAGCTGAATACTAAAAACGAACACGAAGGGTCCAGAGACACTCACTCAAGCAGGAAGGATACCCAGTACCACCACTAAAGGCGACCAAGAAACCATGGACACACTCACTCAAGCAAAAGGAAACCCAGTACAACCAACAAAGAGACCAAGAAACCAAGAGACACACCCACTCACGCAAAGAAACCTCTTAGCCACTGAAGACCAAGAGGAACGAGACCAAGCAAAAAGGCGACCCAGTGCACCCAACTAAGGAGACCAGGGAGACCAAGAAAGATAGAAAGCGATTAAAAAAGGTAATACAAAGAACCATTGGACACTACACCGATGACCCAATTGGCACCCCATTGCCTATGGAAGTAACGCTGACGACGAGGCGACATGAAACGTTTGAAGAAGAGGCGAAGATGACTTTTGGCTCTCGCCTTTATGACTTCCATCAAGGGGATGGTCCCAGGACGAACATCACGAAAACGATGGTCATTCCGAGCTCTCCACAGGAAGTACTTGGCCAGATTCAATAGATAGACAAAGACCCGAGGAACCGCAGAAAAACCAAAGAGAACATGACGACACAACAAAGAAGGACACTGGTTAGAAGCACTAAACATGAGAGATTAATTCCAGCCAAGGACGCTCTGAACCAGGGCACACTCAAAGAACAAATGAGAAGGAGACTCAGGGGCACCACAAAAACAATTACGATCATAGGCATAACCAAACTAGATCAAGCGATCAGCAGTATAGAGGACACCATGTGCGACTTGCCAGGCCAAGTCAATGACAGGTCTGTCCAGGGGACAGAAGTGGAGTTGTCTCCACGTGGTGGACCAATACAAAGCACCATACAGGGGAAAGAACTTTTCTTCACAGTGGGGTGGGACAAAGTGGGACGACAGAAGATACAGATGTGCTGACTTGGCAGACATAGAAACGGCTAATGCAAACTAGTGAGGGTTGGTAGAGGCCATCACCAGTGCAGACCAGGATTGTGAAAAGGAGCCATCAACTGAACGCCAGGCCAAAAGCAAAGACTGGTAAAAAGGAGGCAAAGAACGAGGACTGAAAGCAAAAGGAGGAGAAAAGACGCCAACAGGTGTGGAATTAAAGACAGAGCGAAACCAAAAGAACATTAGAGCAGACCAGCTAGAAGAGGTCAGGATAAACCGTTTGACCCACTGCACAAGAAGAGATTGTATCTTTAGCTTAACATCTACTACACAAAAATCACCCACTGAAGGAGCCTGGACAACAACTGATCGCAAGGCAAGATCTCTCTTATCTTTCCAAAAAAATTTAAAAACCAGCCGTACTAATTCCCCATGAACCCAGGGGGGCATGTGGACAAGAGAAGCCACATACCACACCCTCGACAAAGCCAAAGCATTAATGACCAATGGACGACCCCGAAAAGACAGAATGCATTGACGCCAAGAGGAGAGAGTGTTCGCCACTGCATCAATGCGAGGTCTCCAGTTATCTTCATCAAGATTACCAGGACCAAGGAAAACCCCCAGAACCTTTATTTTAACGGAAGCCCAATCAAGAGAAACTGGACGGTCAAGACGATTTGCCCAAGGCCCGAGCCAGAGACCCTTAGATTTGGACAAATTGAGCTTAGAACTGGAACCACGCTCATAAACATCGTAGACTTCAAAGCAAGCACGGATGGTATCATCAGAACATACAACTAGAGACGTGTCATCCGCATACTGCGAGATGGGGGACAGAGGATTAGATGACCCAGGAAGACAAAGGCCTTTGATACGTGGGTTGGCACAGATACTACAAGCAAGAACCTCAGCCACAAGCACATATAAAAGAGGAGACGGAGGGCAGCCCTGGCGAATGCCACGAGACAAGGAAAAGAAATGAGATAAGTAGCCATTGACATTAACATAACTTTTGTACACCAGTGTAAAATAGATCAACCCATTTAAGAAAAGACGTGCTAAACCCCATCCCACGAAGAGTGGCATGCATAAAATCCCAATCCACTCTATCAAAGGTCTTCTCCTGGCCTAGAGATAGAATGGCCAAAGGAGAGTCGAAGAAACCAGCATAAGACACTACATCGCAAAGAAAGGCAACGTTCTCCCCAATGTATCTACCGGGAACCCCACAAGTTTGGTCTTTAGCAACTACTAGATGAATAACTGTCAATAACCTTGCAGCAATGGTATGCGCAGCCAGTTTATAATCAACATTGAGGAGAGTTATGGGCGCCAATTCCGCATGTCAAGGCGATCGCCTTTCTTGAAAGAGAGTGAAATGATGCCCCGACGTTGAGAAAGCGACAAAGAACCAGAGCGGTAACAGGTATTGAGGACCTGGACCAGGTCACGCCCCAACACATTCCAGAATTTCAGATAGAATTCGGCTGCAAGGCCGTCCGATCCAGGGACTTTACATTTTGCCATTCCAGACAATGCTTCAAAACACTCTTCAACCATTAATAATCCTTCACACAATTCAGCCTGACCAGCAGGAAGCGAAGACTCAATATTATTAAGCAAAGAATCCTGAGCAGAAGCATCAGTGGGTGCAGCCGTAAAAAGAGACGAGTAGAAAGATGTGAAAGAAAGACAAAGCTCATCAGGAGAAGACACAATGGTCCCGTCATCCCTCCGGATAGCAGAAATCCAACGATCCACACTACGCTTCTTCTCCAACCAAAAGAAGTATGCGCTGGAGAACTTGCCCTCCTTGATCCAATGTGCACGCGCACGCACTTGAGCCCCCTTGGCAACTTCAATATCTAAATCTTTCAATTGTTGGAGAACAGACTGATAGGCCTTGACCAGCAATAATTGACCCTCATCGACCCGATCTTTAAGATGGGACGGGAGTCTAGAGAGAAGGTGAACGTGTCAAAGACCGAGAGCAACAGTAGTGAATAGATAAACCCTTAACACAGGATTTTCCATCCTCCCACCACTTGTCCAGAGATGGAAAAAGATGACGCTGACCGCGCCAGCTAGTCGAAAAGTTGGAAATTAGATTAACATACTCCTCTTCCTCGAGAACAGAGATGTTTAGCTTCCATAAGCCTGGGTCAGGAGGAACAACATCAGGAACAGACACACGAAGAATGACAGCACAATGATCAGAACACGGACAGGGAACGATGTCACAAGACGATACAGAAGAAACCCACACGTACGGACAACCAACATAATCAATACAAGAAGAAACGGAGCCATCAGGACTTAACCAAGTGAAGCGAGAGGAAGAGGGATACAGGTAGCGCCAAGTGTCAATAACACAACATGCATCAAACAAGTGAGCAAGAGCCAAGGAACTTTCCTTGGAAGTATCAGTAGGATCAGAGCCAACCCGATCAAGCGAGCGGTCAAAGACTGTGTTGAAATCACCACACAGAATAGTTGGGATAGACAGATCTACCCAAAAACCAACCTGCTCAAGGAACTGGTCTCTAGCAGGGTTGCTATTCGGTGCATACACAGAAACTACAGGAAATGATTTACCATGAAAACAAAACTTGCACATAACAAAACGACCCACATCATCCGTTGAAACCTTAACAAGAGTCAAAGAGGGACAAAAGAGAATAATACAACCACAGAATTTGTTTGAGCCCGGTGACACAACAGACTGAAAACCAGAAGAGAGAAACCAAGATTGACATTGGGCATCACTCACACAGTGTACCTCTTGAAGGCTCACTACATTAGGAACGACAGGAAGAGATCGCAACCACTGCAAGAGACCCGCACATTTATCGGGACTCCTAATACCGTTGATGTTAAGTGAAATTATTGACACTTCCATTTGAATTAGGTAGGTAACTCAAGACTTTTTGGAACTACGCTTACTCTTAGAACCCCTCGTAGGTTTGGGGACAGAAGCAACTCTTGACGGTAGCTGATGCATAGCAGGCTGAGGGGAGCGCCCAGCAGACAATGAACGCCTAACAGGCGAACGGCTACGACTGCGCTCATCACCAATAGCGACACTCCTAGATTGACCCATAGAGACAACGACTGCTGGTTTCTTCCTGGAAGGGCGCAGAGCAGGCCCCACAGGCACAGCAAAGTTGGCACTATTAACCGTATCATCAGAAGAATCCGAAAGAGGACGCTTCTGAGAACCATCAGCAAAATCAACCTCATCAACAGATTTACCAGCGTGAATACCTTCACTAATATATTCAATAACCTCACCCTCTTCCATACCTTCACAGGAAGAATCTTGGGTGATATCATTATCGCAGATTAAATTATCATCATTACTAATGCTAATGTTATTGCCATTATTAATACTAATTTGCTTCTCATTGCCATTATTACTTTCATTACTAATACTAGTTTGCTTTTGTTTAATTACTTTCTTTTCTTTGTTCTTAATTAAACCAACTTTGCTTTTAATTTTACTTAATAATCCGGTACCATTTTCATTTGCAGTACCAACACTAGATGCATTATTTAAATCACTAGTAGTATTACAAGTAGTATCCTCCCCGTCACCCATAATTTGAGAACCAGAATTTGGAGAATTTGGAGAAGGACTGGCAGTATCAACCGTGGCGCCATCTAAGGAGTCAGATTCCATATTTGGGGGAGTGAAAGTGGGCAAAAGAGACTGACTAGCAAACTCGTCCAACTGGTTATCACGGAAATCAGTAGGGTCTTCATTACCACTTGTGGACAAATAATCATCGATCACAAAATCACACTAGGGGCCTTCATGATCAGTCTCCCTAGCATGAGGGACAGAGTCACGCAAAAGACCAGCAGAACGGACTGTGGCATCATCCAGGGAGTCAGATTCAACAATTGAAGGGGTACGGGGGGGCTGACCGGAGGGGACAGCCTCGGTAGAAACATCAGCACGACCGGCTGCCTCAGCAGGGGAAGGATCACTCACTGGGGAGACCCGGGGAACAACATTATCAGTACGGCCCCACGGCACAGGACAGTTCCTTGAAAAGTGGCCCTCTTGCCTACACCGACGGCATTTACTGCGAAGATCGCACTCACTAACTTTGCGATTCCCATGACAAATATCACACTGAAGGGGCTGATCCCTATACCACACCTTAACACGAGACTGACCGACGTTTAAAGTACATGGGATATCGCAATTAAGAATCATATCAAAAAGGCGGGTGCCAGTACTAACTTCAGTCATATCAGCCCAATGTTGGAAACGATGGTTTTTAATCTCCCCATATTGGGAAAGGACATTTCCTAATGATCTAAATCAGCCTCAACTGGGTAGTAATGAATTTGGACTTTAGCATAATTTAGAACACGACAGTCAACTCCACCAAAAGTGAGATTCCTGACCACATAAAGAAATTTTGGACTCACGAGATTTGAAGGTGACTTAACAAACCCCACCAGGAAAAATTTGGATTGCGTCAATGGGATAGTCCTCCCCATACTGGTCGTAAAATCTCTTAGCAATATCTTCCTGTTCAAAATTTGGTGGAAAATCACGCAAGTCAACAACTACAGTTCTGGTGCCAGCCATAGCAGCCAGACAGCAAAGAAGAAAAATAAAGGGAAACCTGCCGGACAAAGCCGGCAGGAGAAAGCAAAAACTTAAGCCTGGACGGGCAGGGACCCAAAAAAGATGGGCGACCCACCCAAAAAAGCAAGTAGAAAAACTTACACAGAAACGAAGCTTGACCAAACCAAGTCGTCTACCAAGTAAGCCTAAGACTTGCACACGCTACGGAAAAGCAGCGACACTCACCAAAAAGCCAGTTCCCAAACACATAATTGTCCCACAAAGGTAGAATTTCCGCGTCGTGAAATCAAGCGTCAGGTAAGTTTTTTTTTGTATTTGAGGTGAATGGCCGGCCCCCAGTAGGGTAGTGCAATGCCGCCAGACTAAACGTCTAGTACCAAACACACATCAAACGGGGCAGTGCACCAGCACAGAAACTGACTGGGGGAATTGAACCCCCGCCCCTACATACACAGTACAAGACAAACATCTACGGGACAAAAGAACAAGTTAAAAGATGCGGGCACTGCCTAAAACCATGACTAAAACTAAAGACACACTCACTCGGAACCACTCCAAAAGGAGGAAACTGAAACTAAACTAATAGGAAACTAAAAACGGACACGAACAGTCCGGAGACACACTCTCTCAAATAAGAGGGAGACCTAGTACAACCAACAAGGCGACCAAGAAACCCAAGACACACTCACTCGAGCAAAGACAATTCTTAGCCACCGACGACTAAGAGGAGCAAGACACACTCAAGCAAAAGGAAACCCAGTACAACCAACAAAGGCGACCAAGAAACCAAGAGACACACTCACTCGAGAACAAAAGGAAACCCAGTACAACCAACAAAGGCGACTAAGAAACCAAGAGACACTCACTCAAGAACGAAGGAAACCCAGTACAACCACCAAAGGCGACCAAGAGACCATAGACACGCTCACTCAAGCTAAAGACAAAAGTAAAATGAACCCTCTGACACTCTCCCAATAACGCCATTTGCTCCCCACTGCCTGTGAAAATAACGCTGACGACGTAATGACCTGAACCTTTTAAAGAGGATACAAAGGTGACACTTTGCACGGGCCTTAACAACCTCAATCAGAGGAAGAGCCCCAGGCTGGACATCACGGAAACAATAATCATTACGTGCCCTCCACAGGAAGCACTTGGCAAGATTCAGCAAGTAAACAAAAACACGAGGAACCACAGCAAGCTCAGAAGCAGAGAAGCCAAAGAGGACATGACGACACAACAGAGAAGGACACAAAGAGGAAGTGCGAAACATAAGAGACTGAATCCAGCCAAGAACGCTCTGAGCCAGCGCACACTCGAAAAAAAGGTGAGACGGAGTCTCCAGAGAGCCACAAAAACAATTTGGGTCATAATCATACCCAAAGGAGATCAGCCGGTCAGCAGTGTATAGAACACCATGTGCCACCTCCCAAGCCACATCAATGACAGATCTATTGACAGAGCAGAAGCTAAGCTGCCTCCAGGTAGTTGACCAATACAGAGAACCGTACAGGGGGAGAAACTTTTCTTCACAGTGAGGGGGAACAAAGTTAACAGACAGCAAGTAAAGATAGGCAGATTTGGCTGTCATGGAAGAAGCCAAAGCAAACAAATGGGGGTCCGACGAGGCCATAACTAAGGCCGCCCACGACCGAGAGAAAGAGCCATCGACAGCACGCCAGGCCAACAGTAACGACTGATAAAACGGAGAGAGAGCACGAGGGCTAAAAGCAAAAGGCCAAGAAAACACATCCACCGGAGAAGAGTTAAAGATGGAGTGAAACCAGAAATGCACAAAAGCAGACCAGCTGAATTGATTACAAAATGTCTGACCCACTGCACCAACAACGACTGAACCATTTAAGTGAGTAAGAATCACCTCGGTTTGGAGCCCTTAGAGCCACTAGAGCTCCTGGGAGGCTTCGGCACATAACCAAGAGAAGGTGGCAGAGCATGGGTTCCAGTCGAGGTGGAACGAGTGGCAGAAGGCAAGCGCTTAGGGGACCGTCTGCGGCGGCGGTCATGGTCAACAGCAACGGGCCTAGCAGTGCCCGGAGAGACGACAACAGCTGGCTTCTTTTTGGAGGAACGAGGGGGGGGCGCCTCAGGCGCAGCAAAGGAATTATGATCCACAGAGTCAACTGAATCAGAATCTGGGTGTGAACGTTTTTGAGATTCAACCTCCAATTCCATATCGCTGTTGTTTTCCCGACCAGCGAGAACACCCAGACCAATGTATTCAATCTCACTACTAGATGTCTTTGCATTATTACTAATATCACTAACATTGCTATTGCCATTACTAATAGATGTCTTTGCAATACTACTAATATCACTAACATTATTATTGCCACTAATAGATGTCTTTGCATTACTACTAATATCACTAACATTATTATTGCCATTACTATTACTAGTAGATGTCTTTGCATTACTACTTTGTACTATTCCATTACCAGTATCACTAACATTAACATTGTCAAGAACTTTAGAGTCTTTCTTTTTATGCAACCCAACCCTTTGCTTAATTTTACCCAAAAGCCCAACACTAGAAGCGCTGCTGGGAGGGCCCTTGCCAGGGGAAGACGGGGACGTGGAGGAATAAAAAACGGCAGACTCAATGGTAGCCCCATGCAGTGAGTCAACGTCTTCACCAGACGGAGCAGGCGATGAGAGCAGGGACTGGTTAGCCAATTCGTCGAGCTGGTTGTCACAAGCATCAGAAGGTGGAGACGGAGTGGAACCCACAGTAGGGGTAAGCTCGGAGTTGGACAAGTCGATATCGGCATCCAAAGCAGCACCAGTGGCAGATGCAACAAGAGCAGAAGACACAGACACCCCGTCCAAGGAATCCGCGTCGGAACGAGGCGGGGCATCAGTGGACTCAGACAGAACGGCAGCAGCAGCGCCAGCAGCAGAGACAGCACGGCCAGCGGCTTCAGCAGGGGTGGGGTCTAACTCATCCAGAATGGAATCACGATCGCGGTAATTAGCGAGCTGAGGACAATTCCTCAAAAAGTGGCCCTCGAGCCCACACTGGAAACACTTATTCCGATAGGGGCAATTCTGCGCAATATGGCCAGGTGCATCGCACAAGTCGCACACCTGCTGCTGACCAACATAAGCAATTTTAACACGCACTTCACCAATAGACATGTGCCGCGGGATAGCTTCGCGGCAGACCATGCGCACAATATGAACCCCATCCCCAACAGTCGACATATGCGCCCAGTGACGAAACTTGACTTCTTCAATTACCCCATACACACCCAGGGCTCTACGAATGGGGTCCTCAGGCCCCTCAACAGGATAATTGTACAAGAGAACATTTTGCGCCCGAGGACCACCTCCCCGGACCGCACACTGAACCCCATTAATATTGATTGCCTAGTGACTGATGACCTCTTGTTTGCTTGCCTCAACAGCAAAAGGTCACTTTTGCAACAGTGCCGATGAACTGAACAGCGTGAATCTTATGCCGCACGAAATGTTCAATGATAAACGTACTGACCGTTTTGCGGTCATTAGAACCAGCTAGCTGTGAAACATCCATACTGACGGTGCGCGGAATGCGCGCAGAGCCATGACAGAGAAACGCAAAACACAAGAAAAAGGAGAAACCCCAACAGGGTTAAGCCCTGACGGGCGGGGGAGGAAAGGGGAAGGGCGACCAAAAAAGTGACCCACTAAAAAACAGAAGACCACAAACCAAAATTAAGCTCGGGTGGGCGAAGCCCAAGCGGGAGACGGACAACCACCCAAGACCACTAGAAGCTGGACCGGGGGGGGCAACCCAAGCGTAGAAAAAAGCAAAAACTTACAAAATCGACGACCGTAGCCTCAAAAGCAGCACTACCAAGTAGGCCAAGATAAGGAAAACCACAGCACCAAAGACGTCCGTAGTCACGAAGACTTGTACACGCTTGGAGATGCAGCGACACTTACCACTTGAAAAACGAAGAAAACGCACCACAAGGGTAGAGTTTCCGCATCGCGAAATCAAGTGTCAGGTAAGTTTTTTGTATCTTGGCGGTCTAAGGGGCGCGGTGCGATGCCCCGAGGCCATGAAAACAAAGGGAACAAAATGATCCGACAAAAAGAAAAACAAAAAACTAGGGTAACCTTCAGGGTAAAAAGACCGCCAAAATGGGAGGGGGCACCTTCATACAGAGCCAGCCCGCCAACTTCGCCAGGGAATCGAACCCCGCCTCCCTACTAATTAAAATACTTTAAGACTGACCAAGGCGGAGCAAAGAGAGGGGAGACACGCACACTCGAGCAAAACCAACTCAGAGCCCAAGAAAACCACAGTACATCCAACGAAGGCGACCGAGGGGGAGCAAAGAGCGGGGAGACACACACTCAAGCAAAAGAACACGACCACAGTACAGCCAACAAAGGCGACCGAGAGAGACACACCCGAAACCACTAAGAAAGACAAATGAAAAGAGTCACTAACGACCTTACCAATAGGGCCATTGGTTCCCCATTGGCATTGGAAAAAACGGCGCCTGTGCTGAGACCGAAAACGCTTAAAAGCAGAGGTAAATAGAAAGACAGGCGACCCTTGATACTAGCAATAAGACCCACAGCACTTGGAGGTTTGGACCGAAAACGATAGTCATTCCTTTGACACCAGACAAAAAACTTAAGTAAGGACAAAAGATAACAGAAGACACGAGGGACACACAACAGCTCATCACTACTGAAACCAAAAAGAACATGACGCACGGTAATGCAACAGTGCCAGGGGCCGTAACAGTGAGGAAACCAGAAGAAGAGAACCATAAAGAGGCCTCTGCAGCATCAGTAACATGAGTCTCCTGGAGACACACGAAATCACATGACAAGTGGCTCAGCCACTGTAATAAACCAGCACGTTAACATTGAGAGTTAAAAAATTGAATGCAACTGTTAAGGGGGAAAACTACAGATCAAGCTCCTCAAGGGAAGCACTATGACGAAGACCAGACCCTTTTGGTTTGCTAGAAACGGCTTGCGGCAAAACGTGCTTGCCAGACAAAGGCTTTAGAAGCAGGGACTGACGAACACTAGCAGCCCCACGTGAACCCTTGGCTTTAGCGCAAAGGCTACACCCCTCATAACGAGATCCACCTTGACCAGAAGGAGGGGCAACAGAAGGAGGAGAGGACGTATCCTTGGGGGGACTGTCACTCTTGTCCATAACGTCAGCAAAGTCAGGGGGAGGATCAGAGAAAATAGGGAGGAGTGACGAAGAGGAAGAAGAGTCCTCAAAAGACTCAATCTCATCAGAACTGAGGTCAGCCTGACCCTCATCAATAACCTCGATAAAAGGCCGTCCACTAGTGGCCACAACAGCACCGGCCATTACATCAACAGACTCCATCTCAGCAACATTTTCAACGATCACAACATTACTTGCATTAACAGTAATATCATTGACTTCATTTGATCTTTCAGTACTACTATAGTAAATAACTTCATTAACTCTTTCATTACTATTATTAATAACTTCATTTGATCTTTCAGTTCTATTAATGCTAATATTCTCATTACTAACATTTAATTGCTCATTACGTACTGCAGTATTCTCATTATTCTCTAATTCAGGATTAGTAAGAAGAGAGGAAAACTCTTGGCTGTTGGTAAAACAAATACTGAAAGCAGGGTCTGCAGCAGAATTACTCCTTTTAGCAGATGAGCCCTTATCTTTCCCGGCTCTTTTGGAAGCCCTTTGGTTGGACCCCTCAAAAGAATCACCACTGAAAGGGACTAAGTCTTGCAGAATCGACTGACTTTGCAGAACATGAAGCTCGTTATCCTTAAGGAGCTGAGAGTCGGAAGAATCTCGAGAGACACTGGCCTCCGCAGACTGCGAGGAAGAGGCCAAGGACGGAAAATCCGCAGAGTCTCCCGCTGACCCATCAAAAGTACAATTCCGAGCAAAGTGCCCAGATTTCCCACACTTTCTGCACTTATCCTTGTTGGGACAGTTTGCCGATCTGTGGCCCTGAACGGCACAAAGATTGCAAACAAGGGGTTGACCACGATACCACAAACAACACAAATAGCCATCCACCATCAGAAAGCGGGGTAATACCCCGGATAAAACAACATCAACAAGCCTGGTACCATTAAAGATGTTTTGGTTGGAAAGAAAAGTCTGCTTTTTGACAGACTTGACTGCACCATAGGCCTCAAAAGCAATTTCTAAAGATCTATCGTCCTCTTCAAAAGGAAAATCGAAAACGTGCATGCGCGTAACAGGGGGACCAACCCCCAAGAAAGAACACCACAAACCGAAAAGATGCTTTCCCGAAAACGATTTGGCCGCCCGAAAGTGCTCCGGAGAAACGAAGGTGACACGAACGACCTCGTACGCAATCTGGACAGCCTTGACGTCAAGGCTGGCAAAAACCTGAAGAACTTCGGTCATGATCTCATCTTTGGTTTTGTCGGCCAGCTTGCGGCCGACCTGCAAGCTAATGGTTTTTGGTAGGCGCATGATAACAAAAGCAAAGAAGCATAAAGGAAAAAGGCAAAAAAGCGAAAAGCAAAAAAAGCAGCAAAGTGCAAAAAGATTAGAGTCGAAAGACGTTAACCCACACAGCAGAAGCGAAAATATAACAATCAGTAGCAGAAGGACACCGATTGTAATAAGATAAACAATTAATGTCAAAGACACTAATTAAAAGCAGAAAAACACAAAAAAGTAGATTAGGGTCCAAAGGACACCAATCAACAAAAGGAAAGAAACAATTAGTGGCAGGAAGACACTAATTGGAGGAAAAAAAAAGCAATTGGCGGGAATGCCAATTGCCAGAGGGCCTAGTTATTGGTGTTGGCAGGATGCCAAAAAACTAACGACCTAAAGCAAAAGCTATATACAGCACAGCAAAAACAACTAACAAATTAGAAAAGTAAAAGGAAAAACTTGCGAAAGTAAAGTCCTGATCCTGAGGGAACCAAACTGGATGGGCGCCCCACAAAAGGAAACCATAACACACCACTAACTAGTGAAACTTGGCGTTCCCTTGGGGCTGTTTCCCAGCAGGTACTTAGTACTGTTCACAAAAAAACAACCTAGTTCGAAAACAAACGTCACAAGGACGGGATACTATACCACGGTACCACAATGAAGAATCCCTCATCAGGTAAGTTTTTTTTTTGTTTCGAGACGGGCATCCAAGGGGAAGTGCAATGCCAAGTCACCCATTTTACAACAAAGAACACAGACACAAGACCACATCACTGTACGACACCGGACTGTACATGACAAGTTAACATGCCTCAGGATGGGTGCACAAGCACGCCAAAAGTCGCCAGGGTAATGAGCCCCGCCACCCCTTACAAAAACACAGGACAGGACAAACAAATACAAGGCAAGACGGCACAGCAGGACAAGTTAAAAGACGCGGAAGACACTATCTAACTGCACCTATCTAAAGCTAACTACAACAAAAAATAAACAACCGAGAGACACCCCACAAAACTGATGGCGCGCTATCTGATGGCACAAAAGGGCCAGGCAGCAACGCAGGGGCCAACGTCCAGTTAAAAGAAAAAACAACAAGGGACATACAATTTAACAATGCCACAGTACACCACGAGACTGATAGAGAGACAGTCACCCACCAAACACCAAACCCCGACCAACAGGGCTTAACTCAGGTAAAGAACACAAGAGACTTAACCAACAGCGCCAACCACCAAGAGACAACACAACCACGCAAAATTACAAAAGTCAATTTAGCAGCGCCAAAGTACACCGGGGACAATTTAAACGAGGACACTTTAACAATGCCAAAGTACACCAAAAAACAATTTAACAACGCCAAAGTACACCAAAGAACAATTTAACAACGCCAAAGTACAGCGGCAGAATAAGCAAAGTCACAAGTGAACAACCGACCATCCAGCACAGAAGCTACAACACCACGAGCACCCCACTGACGCACAAAATAACGACAACATCGAGGCGACCGGAAACGCTTGAACAATAAAGGTAAGTTAAAACGCACCCGCACTTTAACATTTTCAAGCACAGTGACAACACTGGGAGCCACATCACGGAAAGGGAAATCATTCCGGGCGAGCCACAGAAAATATTTGGACACATTCAGCATGTAAACAAACACACGAGGAACACAACGCAACTCATCCCGATTAAACCCGAACAGGACATGACGACAAAGCAACGACGGGGCCAACAGGGAACAACGGAACATTAAAGAATACAGCCAGGACAACACAGATTGTGCAAGCGGACAGAAAAAGAACAAGTGCTTAAGAGACTCGACAACAGGGCCACAAAAGCAATCCGTAGAAACAGCATAGCCAAAAGAAGACAAGCGTTCAGCGGTGTAAAGCACACCGTGAGCTACCTTCCAACACAAATCAGTGACCGGATGATCCATGTCAAACCAATGAAGTTGATCCCAAGTAAGTGGCCAGTACAGTGGCCCGTACTGCTATGCTAACTTTGCCTCACAATGAGGGTCCGAACGATGCTCAGACAACAGATAGGTGTACACAGACTTGGTGGAGACACAAGAGACCGGAGCAGAAACCAAACCAGACGACGCACCGATCACAAGAGCTGCCTTGGCTACAGAGAATGCAGAATGTCAACTGCTTTCCAAGGCTGCAGTAAGTCACGATAGAAAGGGGGCAAGCCCCCAGGGTCAAAAGGAGCAGGACCCGACAAAACATCCCAGGGAAACAGCCCAAAGCAGGCACGACAATGAAAGCGAAAAAAGAGAACCCAACCCGAAGAACTGACCAAAAGGCGCCTAACCCACTGAACCAACAACGCATGTACCTTAAGCCGGATAGATACCACACCAAAACCACCCGCACAGCAGGGCTGGACTACTACCGACCGTGCTACCAGATCCACTTTCCCTTTCCAGAAGAACTTGAAAACCAAAGAATTCAACTCGCACACCACCCAATCAGGAACGGGGACCACAGACGCGAGATACCAGATGCGGGACAAACCCAACACGTTAATTACCAGCGCACGGCCACGATAAGACAAATGCCTAGCCCGCCAGGCATTCAGAGTGTTCTCAATGGCAGTTAGCCTCGGACGCCAATTATCTTCCTCCAGGTCACCAGGCCCAATAAAGGCACCGAGAACTTTAAGCTTAACAGATGACCATAAAAGAGCAACAGGGGGGTCTGTGCGGCCAGACCAGCTACCCAGCCACAGACCTTTCGACTTAGACAAGTTTAACTTGGAGCCTGAGCCTTTTTCAAACAGAGAATATGACTTGAAGACTGCCTCAATGGAACTATCAGACGTCACGATCAAAGACGTATCATCAGCGTATTGTGAGACCACAGGAAGAGGGGCCATTCCAGGAATTACAAGCCCAGTAATAGCTGGATTGCTACGGATAGTACAGGCTAGCACCTCGGCGTACAAGACATAGAGGAGGGGCGACAACGAACAGCCCTGCCTCACCTCCCGAGACAGATTGAAAAACGAGGTGATATGGCCATTAAACTTAACGGCACTCTGGGGGCACGCATAGAACAAGTCAAACCAACCAACGAAGGAGGGACCAAACCCCATCTTGAACAGAGTGGCGTGAAAGAAAGACCAGTCATCCCGGTCGAAAGCCTTCTCCTGGTCAAGTGAAAGAACAGCAACTTGGGCATTACACGACGTAGCATAGTAAGCTACATCACTTAAAAGAGCGACATTATCGCCAATGAAACAACCAGGTACTCCACATGTCTGACTCTCATCAACCACCAGGTGACTCACTTTGAGGAACCGGCCTGCGATAGTGCGTAACATGATCTTATAGTCCACATTCAACAGTGTAATTGGACGCCAATTCTTGGGATTTAGATGGTCACCCTTTTTAAAACAGAGGGAAATCACACCTCGTCTGTGACTCTTAGTAAGGAAACCCCTATCAAAACAGTAGTTAAAGACCTCAACCAGATCTTCCCCCAAAACCTCCCAAAATTTGAGGTAAAACTCTACAGGGAACCCGTCCGACCCAGGTGTTTTGCCACGAGCCATTCCCTTGATGGCAACAAGACACTCAGCAACTGACAGAGGACCCTCACAGGACGCAGCCTGATCACGAGGCAAAGATGTGGACAAAGAAGAGAGAAGTGTTCCACGAGCCACAGGGTCACAAGGCTCGGCCGTAAAAAGAGAAGAGTAGAAGTCAGTCAAGACCGCCCCAATACCATCCACATCTGTACAAACAACATTATCGGCACCACACAGGGCCGGGATCCAACGATCAGTAGACTGCTTACGTTCACGACGGAAAAAGAAAGCAGTGGAAGCCTCCCCTTCTTCAATCCACTGAACCCGAGCCCTCACTCTGGCCCCTTCCGCCTCAACACGGTCCATACGCTCTAACTCAGCAAGGGCAGACTGATACGGGTCTAAACAAGATAGCACACCGTTATCAACTTGGCGGTTCAGATGTTCAACAAGACGTACCAGGGTGGCGCGTTGCGCACGTCTACGAGAGGCCCGCTCTTTACAATACGTGATGGTAAGACCCTTTAACCGAGACTTTCCTCTCTCCCACCAATCCGCAACGGACGGAAAAGACTCCCTCCTGGAACACCAGTGCGACCAAAAAGAGGAGATGATATCAACGTATCAACGTATCAACGTATCGTATCAATCGGTGACTCTATGGGGACCACGACAAATGTCACAGCACAGGGGTTGATCCCTGTACCAAACCTTAACCCTCAGTTTTCCCACTTGAAGGGTCCGGGGAATGTGATGGTTGGAAATAACATCCAACAAAATGGTACCAGTACGGATCTCGGGTATATTGGTCTAGTGTTGGAAACGCGTACGTTTAACCTCCCCAAATGGGGAAAGAACCTTGAAAAGGGGGTCCAAATCGTTCTCAAACGGGTAGTGGTGAACCTGAACCTGAGTAACACGTTTAGCATGGTTCAGAACTCGACAATCAACACCCCCAACATTAGAAATATCCCTACTACACAGGTCTTGTTTCACCCTAGCAGACTCAAAGGTCACCTTACATACCCCACCGGGGACAATTTGGATAGCGGAAATGACATGTTCATCGCTAAAGTGGTCAAAGAAAGTCTGGGCAATTTCTTCACGTTCGATATTGGGCCGAAAATCCCGAAGGTCGAACACAACAGTTCTGGAACCCATAACGAACACAAAAGAAAAGGAAAAAGAGAAAAGGGAACCTGCCGGACAGAGCCGGTAGGCGAGGAAAAAACTTAAGCCCTGATGGGCCGGGCACAAAAAGGAGAGGGCACCCCCCAAAAAGTAAGTGGAAAAAACTTACAAGTAGAAGCGTGTCCAAGCAGCTCAACTACCAAAGTAGAGGCAAAGGGAAAACCTCGTAGAAAACAGGAGCCAGTAAGTAGGTAAGTATGAGGAAGTATGATCAGTGACCATCGGAAAATCTCCTTCCTTCTTATGACCCTTGTGGTAACTGCGCAGGTCTGGACGGCCATAGGACTCCGGTTCCGTGACCGATCGTTCACCTAGATAGAAGCCTGAGGCGGGCAACACTAGTGAGGCACAGGGCACGCAGATGTTGCCAGAAAATAATTAAACAAGAAGCAAAGGAAAAAAGTCTGTTGGTTGTCAACTGAATATTTCTTCCCCAAGGGGAAGTAGGCCACACTCGAAGGTGGTGCTATACCAAGGCAACCCGTGGCTGGGACGAGGCAAGCCTCCTTTCCACAGCCCAATTCCAAAAATCAGTTTAATATGCGAGCTGCTCAATGAGCAGCGTATCTGATATCAAGCTGGTAGGAACAGATTTTGTCTTTCATCTCACACATCCTACTCATGGCTACACAAGGTCTAACATAGTGACAAAGTAACTCCCGGTCGTGAGTAAGACTACTTCCGCTATGGACAAGACCATTTCCGGGAAACAAGGTAAGCTAGATCTTCATGAGTTACAAATTCAGACAAGGTACAGTCACTTCTAGTCACAGGGATAAGCCCCACTCCGGAGATTTAGCTATGAATGAAGTCACTTCCTATTTATACTAATCTTTACGCGTGTAGTCTGAGCCGGGTAAAAGTTTATCACATAGTCTTAGCTGGTGAACAAGTTAAAAACAGTTGCTGGAGAACTTGGGGTTAGAGAGTTATTATTAGCCTCTCACTGGACACTTCACGTATAATAATAATGATGATGAAAATAGTTTATTAACACAACTGCTGGGTGACTCGTTTCTGTTAAAGTACATCAATTACAATTAAAAATCAATCAGATTAATTTATTTACAAATTATGCAAAATACAATTAAAAGTAGAAGCAGGATAAACAGAATTGAAATTACAGCAAAACTTACTAATCACTCTGTACTCCGTTACATAAAAAATTCCTTGAAAGTCTTAGGTTCTGTAATTTTTAGTTTCTAATAGATTTTTGGTAGATTCTTAAACAGCTTCAACGCATTATCTTGGAAAGTGCCGCTTTCGGTCGGGACCACTTAACTAATTGAATTACTTGAGCACAGTTTTTTATAGCATTCCTGTTTTATAATTTTAAGATAATCTGTCTCAGTGTTATGCAAAGCTTTAAAGCATGATTTCAAGAGGTTCAATACACATATGCTGTCATGACACCACAAAGCAGGAATGTTCGGTCATTCGAGAAAAATCAATGTGGAGACGCGCTGCAATGTCATGATACATGTCGCATACAATGGCCCAATAGTCTTCAGTGCTGTTGTGAAAAGTACTCTTGTTTCTAAAAACCCATATTCCATACAAGATGGATTTAATGAGATAACGCACAATCACTGTAGTCTTATTGCAGGTAGCACAGGTCCACAGAAAGAATTCGACTGTCTTTACATTAGATTTAAAGGGAGTAGCTAGTACAGATGACAGGACAGGGCGAAAAGCAGGCCAGACCTTAACTGTATGACAATTCAGAAAGCAATGATCTATAGTTTCCTTATGATGACATACTGCACAAGAATCAGATTTGATATAACCCCAGGAATGACGGAGTCTTGAACCTTGACTCCCCTCGGGGGCTCAACCACAGGTTATTCTTAAAATTCTCGGTAAGATGGTCACGAACACCTAGGCAGTGTTGGCTAATGCTAAAATCAGAACCTACATAGTATTACTAGCCCCCAATGCAGTCTGGGACGGGTCACCTCTGACTTAAGAAAAACTTCATAACATTCTTTAGAGCTATACGTGAAGGCGGCCTGATTATGTACTTGAGCATTGAGGTCAGTAATAGCACGTAATGTGCAGTTATGGAACTTGGTCGGCGTCAAGGCGCTAGGGACTGAGTTATCCCGCAAGTGGAACCACTCCGCCCCAAGGCAAGCTAGCTGAGAGCCAATAAAATATTTCAAAAGATAGTGGTCATCAGTATCAGGATTTGCAGCAATAGAGACAGTAGCTGCTACTTTCAAAGCCTTGCATTTAGTAATTAAATCAACAAGAGATAAACCCCCTGCTTTAAAGGGAAGGTCAAGGACTTACGACTGACAGATTTGATCTTAGGGCCCCACACAAAGGGGTACACTAACTTGTTGTATCGAGAGACCACCCATTTAGGTAGGGGTATAACTTTGGCCAGAAACCAAAGCTTACTGGCTCCTAGAACATTAACAATGAGGGCTTTGCCAACAAAGGAAAGAGAATGACGTTTCCAAGAGTTGAGTTTAGACTCCAGTTTTTCTAACCTAGTCTGCCAATTATCCTTGTCCACATTAATGGTCCCATTTGAATACCAAACACCACAGATTTTCATTTTGTTCATTCAAGTCAGACCTAAAGGGGAGCAAGGGTGGCGCAGTGGTGAGAGCACTCGCCTCCCACCAATGTTGCCCGGGTTCAAATCCGGGTGTCAAGGCCATATGTAGGTTGAGTTTGTTGTTGGTTCTCTCCCTTGCTTCAAGAGGTTTTTCTCTGGGTACTCCGGTTTTCCCCTGTCCTCAAAAACCAACATTTCCAAATTCCAATTCGACCAGGAATCAGGTAGACGAAGAACCACTACGTGGATGTGCTACGTGCAAATCGTTATTTATTTATTTTATTTATTTATTTTAAAGGAGTGTCTGACGTGGTCCGCCATGAGCCTAGCCACATGGCTTCAGTCTTAAAGAGATTAAGCTTTGCCTCAGTGGTCAATTCATATCTATTTAGTACTTGAAACAACCAACTCAGGGCCAAAGTATCCTTAACAAGTAGTCGTCAGCGTATTGTCTAATCTTAAAAATTCTAGGTGCCCTGGAGAGGAGGAAACCTCGTATGCCGAGGTTATGACGAATAAAGTTGGCAAGGACCACAGTGCATAAAATATTCAAAAGCGGGGAGAGTGAGTCACCCTGTCTCGCACCTTGTGCAACCGGGATGGACTCAATGAGATAGCCATTAACAATCACTTTCATGGAAGCATTACTGTGAAGAGTATCAATCCAGTGTCAAAAATCAGGCCCAAATCCGAAAGGATGTAAGACGTTCATAAGAAATGAATGATCTAAGTGATCAAAAGCTTTCTCTTGTCTAAACTAAAATTCCGGTCTCTTTAGTCAGATCAAGATGGTCTAGCACATCTTACAACAAACACTAATTCTCCAAAACAGTATGCCCAAGGACTGAACAAGTTTGGTTACTATGAATAATATGAAGTAAAACTTTTAATAATGTATTAGTAAGAGCTCTAGAGGCAATTTTGTAGTCAATATTCTATAAAGAAATAGGACGCCAATTTTTGAGAGATTTTCTTTCGCCTTTCTTATAAATTAATCTGGTTATATTAGACTCCATGGACTCAGAAAAACAGCCCAAATCAAAAGTGAATGAGGGTCTAGGATTCCCCAAAATTTAGCGTAGAATTCTTTAGGTAAGCCGTCTGGACCGGGGTTTTTCCTGCCGGAAAGCTGTTTAAGGCCTTAGTAATTTCTGACAACGATAATTTATCTTCACAGGACTGAATATCTTCTTCCTCCAAAAAAGGTTGCAAATCGGAGAGGAGCTCTTGCTGAAGCGGAATGTTAGCAGGTTCTTGGCTATGTAGACGACGATAAAAATCAAAGAGGGCATGTTCAATCCCCGGTTTAGAAAAAGCTTTAACACTGTGCAAGTTAAGAATCGAGTTCACAAAACTCTTCTTGATTCGGTTCAATTATAGGAGGAAGAAATATTTACTCGGTTTTTCACCCTCTTCGATCCATTGTGCTGGAGTTCGCACTTGGGCCAATTTTTGTTGTTTAGTATTAATGGCATTAAGTTGGTTTTCTAGCCAGTCGATAGTAAATCTAGCAGTAGGATTTCCCGCCACCAGTTGTCGTTTCCCAGTGATCAACAAATTTGTCAAGTGCACCTGGTCTGAGTTAATTTTCGGGAATTTTTGTTTACCAAAATCAATAGCGGTCGTATGGACACAATCTTCTAAAAGCTCCCACCATTCATGAAGCAATGGAAAAGCGTTTTTGAAAGAAATATGTCATTGAATTACATCCACAATAACAGAACAAAAATCTTTATCGCGCAAAAGTTCTAAATTTAGCCGCCAAATGCCAGGGCCTTGAGAGAAAACATTGTCTAAATTTAACTCAAGGTGAACTGAATCGTGATCGGAAAAAACACCATGGAGTCTTCACATTTAACTGCATGAGAGGATAAGGAGGAATGGATGAAAAATTTATCCCGACGACTCCTGATCGATTTATCCGAATTAAACCAGGTACACTGAGTTTTCGGCCATGTGTCTTTCTCCAGATGTGAATCAAACAGTACAAAGTTCAAAAAGTCACGCAATTTGCTTGAGATACAAATATTCCCCTGAAATTTATCAAATTCACCTTCAAAACAATTAAAATCTCCAATAATCGTCAAAGAATGGGGAAAGGAAAAATTCTGAATACTATCGGAAAACCTTTTTTTTCACTCGGATTATTGGGAGGGTAGATGTTTACTAAATTTAGCCGTAAACCATTCAACGTAGCTAACGCATTAACAATTTTTCCAGAGAAATCTTTTTTTCCACTGTTTAACTATAAAACACGAATTTTCCCGAACTAAAAGCGCAACACCACCTAGTTTCCCAACTGCAGGAGACCAAAAAGTAGGGCCTCGCGACTTAGTTCGTAAATTTGGGATTACATCAGGATTTGAGGCGAGCGTTTCTTGCCAAAAAATAAATAGCACAAGAATTATGAGCGAAGTGAAAAATAAATTGCAGGTTGCTGTCAGCACCAAACCCACGAACGTTTGAAGTAGATAAATTAAGTCTGAATTATACGGTAAAGGAACAGACAACTCTGGCAAAAAACAAGACTTAGAATAAACAAAACATACCAGATCAGTTAAGTGTTCTTGGGACGGTGTTTCTTATGTTTGTTTGTTCTATTTCCAAAGTGATTACGTTTGGCTAAAGGAGTGTTTTCATCGGATTCATTGAAAAGTTCACAGCCTTTGCCAGTAATGAGTGCTGGCTGTGTGGCAATCCTAGTTGGCACTGAACTGTGTTCGTCCATTCGGTAGAGGAGGACTAGGCTTAGGGGTCAGCGAAATATTTTACGTGCTTGGGTCAAAAAGATCTGCGGTATCCTGAAAATTGTCATCTTTGTCTTTGGAGGTGGTGGAAAGTTCTTCGTCAGTTTGTCAGGAGTAATGGTAGCATCGCTTTCCATGAGGTCAAGTTGTTGAGCAGCCACCCGACCAACAGAAAACTGAGAAATTTCCAAAAATGGGTCAACCCTGTCCGTGGGCAGGTTAGTAGAAGGATGAGTGGAAGGGAAAAGCGGTGTGTTGCCTGGTCCATTTTCAGGAGAAATTTCCTTGATGGTGGTCCATAAGAAAGGGCATTTGCATGATTGCGTGACAAGCGTTGGCAAAGTGACAAAGGCAGCACATTTTAGGCTGTCCAACATAACGGAACTGAATAAAGTTCTTGCCGAAACACGTGTAGCTGGAAATAGGCTTTTTCATTCTGACTCGATATTGATGGCTGCCATCCTGTCATTTTCCCATCCGCGATCACAAAAAATTCCACAGTGGTAAGTCAACTTCACAATAATCCACTAAACGTTGAATGATCACTGAGTCGGGGAGTTTATGTGGAGAGTTGAAGATTTGGACAAAAGTAAGTGGGCGGTCAACATCTTGAATAGCGTAAGAGCACCATTGACTTTTAAAACACTGGAGCGAACAAAGCGTTCTTAAAGTTCTGCCTTCTGAATTTCAACAAGATTTCCCCACTACCATCTCGTTGAATGCATGCTACACTTGAGCCATCTAGGCCAGCTTCTTGTAAAGCAGACTAAATATCACACGAAGGCAAACGGACTTGAGGCGAAAAAAAGCAGTTAGCGGTCGGCCTGGTAAACGGTTCTCATCCTCAGATCATAAAACAGGTTCGCCAACTTCTCCAGCAACAACTTGATTAAAACGGGCGGTAAAAACAGGGCCATCAGCCCCATGAACAACAGGACTCAAATTTTCACACGATTCACTTGAGACACTTTCAACACTGAGTGAAGAGAAAGGAGATGTCCCGGCACTTATAGCAGCCACAGCCATCACTCAAAAAGCATGTGCTTTCCGCGCGGACATGTATAACAATCCCTTTGCTAATGAAACTGATTTAGGAGGGCTTTCCCGTTCCTTGCCTGGCCAGACTTAGGACTACCCTCAACAAAAATTATAAAATAGCCAAACTTGGGAAAGCTACGGAGCAATTGGCTGACCTTAGCCAGAAGGCCGAGAAGCGATGTCCCTTTAGGTCCTCCAGACTAGGCTTTGGTAGATTGTGCTCGAAAAAAAGCATATTGTGCTTTTAGCAGTGCTCATATTTTTAAAAATTATGCCAAAATTATGCTACTTTCTGAAAATTATGCTCTCTGTCACCGAAATTATGCTACTTAGATTTTACACTGATTTTAAGGAAAATAAAGATCATCAGTATCTTAAGTCTATCAATTTTGACTTTAATGAACATTCATATAGTCCACATTCCAGTGTTACAGTCTTTAGCGTGGCAAATACGCATGTGCGCACATGATCTCGCTTTTTTGTCACTTTTAACTTCTCTTTGCCTGCGGCATGTTTTTTGGAAGCCAAGTGGTTTTTGAGAATGCTCTTTTTAGAGCTCAATATCTCCTTACACCCATTGCAAAACAGTTTTCCACCTCGAAGACACAAATTTTCCCCTGGGAATTCTTTGATTCGATTACGAGGACTCATTCCTTGTACTTTCCTGTATTACTTTTAGGAACATGTTCTCTAGAGATTAAAGCTCTCGGTACGGCACTGGAAGTGGTGGAAGTTGATGTACTCAAGGACGACGCCGTCTGAGGGGCCGAGCCGCCAAGCCATAAGCGTGGTGGCCTGAGTCTCAGTCTTATGCACAGGGTGACCTCTGCGGCCTGCCAGACCATATTTGACATGGGCCTTGGCACAGACCTCAATATTTTCCAAAAACAATACAGAAATAAAATACAAACTGAATTATTCTAGACTTATGATTTTTCTCAATTGCTCTTGTTCGAGATGAAAAAATAACGAGTAGGCTTTTCGCCTTCCTCGATCCAATGATAAGTGATCACAAAAACCGTGGTCAGTTAAAAAGTTATCAAACTTCCACAGGACGCGATCTTGGGGCGAAAAGTGAGAAAGATCGATCACATGATCAACAAGGTAATGATCAAAAAAACGTCATGGGCGAATAGATGAAGAGGAAATAAACTGTACAAGGTCAGAAGAAACAAAATTTATCCAGACGACTAGCAATAGAGTGATCAGAATTACACCAAGTAAATTCACGTGATCGAGGATGTTGTTTACGCCAAATATCAGTCAAGTGAAAATGCACTTTGAAATCGAAATAGCGCGACAGATAGAAATATTACCGCCAAATTTATCCAGTTGGCTATCATAACTGTTAAGATCACGGCACATAATCGTACTACTGGCAGGAATAAGGAACTCGTGCAGATTTTCAAAAAAGGATTTGCATTCAGTTGGTTTAGTGGGAGCATAAGTACCGAGGAGGTTAACTTGACAACCAAAAAAAACTAATTAAGAAACTAAGAACATGGCCACTTGAATCTTTATGCCAGCAAAGACATTTATCCTAAAATTTAGGGTGAAAAAGAGCACAAACCCCGCCTTATCCTATGGTAGGGGACCAAAAACTAGGGCCCGACCAACGAGCAGACAAGGACTTAATCTGCTGGTCATTAGAAGTGAGTGTCTTGAAAAAACACGATATCATAATTTACACGCACAAGATCAAAAATAAGATCGGCTTTGCGATCGAAATCCCGAGAATTTAAAGTCAAGATCTTGAAGGTGAAATCTAAAGGATTCAAGTGACCGAGCCAGGATCAACATTACCATGATCAAGGGCGAGAAGGGGTGATAGGGTCACTGCGGGAACTGCAGCGTCTCTAACGGCTCTCCTCAACGGCACGGGGCCGTTGGAACGCATGGGCCCAAAGGAGGACGGTTCTCGCTGCTCAAGAGCTGAAGTTATGAACCGTGGGAGGAGAACAAAGGCTGAGATTCTTCACCCTCCATGGGGGAGTCATCAGTGACAGGGTTACCATGATCATCAGTGGTTACAGCTTCACTATACTCATCATCGTGACCATGAGACTCGTCATCATGATCGGAGCTAGAACTACTACCTCCGTCCACAAGATTAGCAGGAGCGAGGAGGTTTCCGGGCTTTCCTCCAGGTCCAAATAATCATCATCTTCACCAAAAAGTTTCCATAGGATAAGCAGACCCTCAGAGGTTAGAATTTCAGAATCAGCTGGTTCAGTAAGGGGGGTGTCCTCAGCAGGAGAAGAATCCTTAGTAGGGGGATCTCTGGTACGGGGGGACATCAGAAATAACTGGCTGCTGGTCAGCCTGTATATCCATGTCCGTTTGCTCTGGCTCGTCACGCACTGGCTGCGGCTGCTTCTCACCTTGGGGGGCTGCAGACTGGGCGAAGATCTGGGTGGGACGGCTGGTGGTACCATGAATGAGGACAATATTTAGCTCAATATGAGTGGTGCTTACAGATACAACACAGCTCTAAACTGGGACATGACTTGGCCTTGGGTCCAAGCTCTTCACAATTAAAACAAAAAGTGTTCAGACAATCATTAGTAAAATGACCCTGACAGTTACACTTCCGGCACGTCTGCTCTTGACCGGCGTGGGAGAGTCGTACCAGAAATTTGCCAAAACGCAAACAAGAGGGAATGACGGCATGTCCACGCACTCTGTAGTGGCAATTACCATTTAAAACTGATCTGTTAGTGTGATAGTGGCCGCGGCGGTAGTGAAAAAATTCACAATGATTCCAAACGTCACATTAAAGCATCGTCGGAGAGTTGGTGCGGTGCGTCGTAGATATTAAGATATGTTAATTGCCTCTGCTCATTATTAATCACAAAGCAGCGGTGACGAATTTGCATAACATTCTCTTCTAAATAGGAATTCTTCACGTGGGCATTGGCAAACGTAATTAGCATATCTCCCGATGGTTTGCGTTGCAAACAACAAATTGCCTCAGTTAGAACACCTTGCGTTGTAAGCGCTTCAAAGACTGCTTTGGAATCAGCAAAAACTTCCGAATTAAAGTATGCAGTACGTGGTCGATTGGGAGTAACGTTCTTCGGGTGAAAGTGCGTGTGCTCAAAAGGAGACAAATATAATATGTCTCACTATGTCCCTGAGCAGGACGGCGTGTTGTCTTCAACAGTAACACGTGGTGGAGCGATAGCCGCATAAGAGACAGAACTAGGTGGTAGCAACATCCGAGATATCCACAATATTAGGAGAATTGCGGCGGTTTGTTTCAACGAAATTATCAAGGTCGGCTTCATTTCCAGAACTTAACAAAAAGGTATCTCCAAATCGGCTTGAGATTGTTTCATAATTAACTTGCACGGCCTTGTGGCGGAGGCCGCGCCGCGTGAAGCCACACACTGGAAATGATTAAAGCGTCAAAAAATCAGCACACCAAATACCTAGACAAAACTTGAGCTTGAAAAAACAAAGCAGCAAAATAACTTCTCTTCATTCTATAACTCCAGCGACTTAGCCAGGGCCACAAAATTACACAAATCTTAGCCAAAAGGCCAAGAAGCGATGCCCCTTTAGGTCCTCTGGACCTAGGGTGGTTGGCTCCTTCCCCATCCCACATATGGTGGTTGCAATACTGTCGCATCCTATGGCGCAGAAATCAACAGAGCGAGTACGGCCAACATCAAAAATCAAGTCATGTTGGCGGGCATTAAAACTGCGCAAATTGATGGTCAATAACTTGAAGCTCAGTTAATAATAAGTAAACGCGCGTGTTAATGATCAGTAATTTAAATACTAATGTAACTTAAACAGCAAACAAGAACAGCATTACCTATTTCGGACCTGCTTTCCATGATGTGAACAGGGTAGTTCGGGTAGCCTTCCTAACGGGAGGACCAGGGTCTGATCTCCCCCTCTGCGTCAAGTGGTCACCTACTCTCTTTTTCACATTCTTATGGGTTTTCTTAAAGACAGCAGCTTGAGCAGCATTTGCTGTAAGGGAAGATGCTCGTGTGGTTTCGTCTGTCTCTGTATCAGGATCTTCCTCTTTGGAAACTAACTCGTGATCATCAGCTGTAGAGAACTCACCGTCATCACCATCATCATTAGATGAAAATAAATCAGCCAGTACCTCATCAGCATGGGGGTTGTTGGGGAGAACATTCCCTGGGAGGCCTGTACCTTACCGCGGCAGAAGGAGAAAATTCTACCATAATGGCCTAGGTGATACTCGATCGCCGAGTCCGGCAACTCATGCAGTGCATCGTAGATCGTGATGAAGAGGAGGTGACACCAGCCAGGGTGAGTAACATAGTGATCCTAGCGAACAATGAAAGAAGATCGAAGCAGAAAAAGATCGCGGTACTTCTTCAAGGCAAATGTGATTAAGACGTTACCATAAGGCGACCTCTGTAGACAATGGACTTCAGAGGCCGGAATGGCATCAGTGAGCAAGGCATCAGAGATATCCTTGGCAGTGAAGGCCGACATAAGGGCAGTAAAAAAGGCAGTATATGGCCTATCGGGCACCACGTTTTCTCTATGAAAATGCTCCTTCTCAAATTAAGACAATTAGCTCGGGCGAAATGTCACTTCCTCAAGGGTTTCTTCCGCTGGCAAATTCTTCGTGGCAGCTGCACTGTAGAGTGTGCTAATTCTCGGTACATCAACTCTAGATCCACTATAATAGCTACGTTCCGAAACTGTTACCAAACCCCAAGACTCATCTCCGGACTCACCAGAAATATTGGAAAGCTCCTCATTGAACAAGGTGCGAATTGTCTCGCCACAATCTTCTGCCAATCGCCAAGTCATCTTGAAAATCGTTTGAACAAGGAATTTAGTTCGCCATTTGAAGATGATGAACGCCATTAAAGCCATCTGGATATTCATGGCATTTTCCTCTTCTGGTAGAGTAAATTTGCTGGTAGACACTAAGACGTTCGCAAATTACCGAGTCAGGCAAGTCATGCGGAGCATATGTATACATTCACAAATGTCAATCCGCGGGAAGCAGGGTGAGAAACACGTTCTACTCTGCGGACAACAAAACGGTCGTGATATTCCCATGTAGAGAAGGTAATAGGAACAGAACCATTAGGTTGTCGTTGTAGACAGCAAACAGCTGTAGCAGGAATTCCATCTTGAGGTAATCAGTTCGGGAGCATGCCAGTTTTGGAAGAAACGAAAACAATGGTCTACGTCACCAACCATAACATGATCACCATGACGATGGCCATTTTCAAAACATACAAAATGGCGGACAAGGGAGAGGAAAGAGTATTGACAGAAATTCTCGTTTATTCTTGTTTCATCGAGTCTTTTATTTGTCTTCTCTTTACTATGAATTGGGAAGTACCTTGAGGACAAGGAGTAACCATTCTTGCGCTATAGTTCTTCGCTTATTGCGCGCTATGTAGGCACATCGTACTCACTGCGTATGTAATCAGTACATCGAAAATAGGTAAGCACGCTAACAAGTTTGTGCCTATTTCTTTCATTATTTTTTTATATTATAAGAAAAAAGAATGCTTTGGAAAGCACTAAAAAAGTGAGTTGTTCTATAATTTATTTCCTTATGCAAAGAGTAAGTTTTACTGTAATTTTTCCCGTTGCTTATGTTTCTCTCTCTGGGAGTGAGCGAGTGGCCGGAGAAGACGGCTGTAATTCAGGTTATTGTTTTGGTGCAAGCGAGTCATTTGTGAGTAAAATATCTGTTTTTTTCGAAGATGATGTTCTGTTGGTGTATGTCCTGAAGCGGTTCCGTCCAGGTATACAACAGGTTTACAAGGGATTTCTGAGGGTATTGTGTCCGCGTTTTCTTCTTGAAAACCCACAAAGTGAAAATCTTGCTTATCATCCCTGATCATTTTTTCTTTGTCCCGCTTCAAAAAAACCTACTGCTTTCAATTTTTCCACTGTCTGAAGTTCACTGATTATTTGCTCAAGCTTAACAAATGCAAGAGACTCTTTAAAATTTAATATACATATTGGAAAACTAAGAATGCCTGTTGTTTTTGGATATATTGATTAAAATGGGATACTATAGTCTTGTAGTCCACCGGATTTGACCAGAGGTCAGATATCAACAGGGTTATGGGTTGTTATAAAATATCCTCTTATATGGGATTTGATGTATATCCGAATAATACTAAATTATTGTTTTTAACTCTGGGGTTGCCTTCAAACCAAAGGCATTGTAACTTTGAGGAGCACTTTTCTCCAAGTCTTCTCTGTGGGGACCCTCAAAGAATTCTATTAGACAAGGTTTGGCCCAAAATAATAATGATTGTTGCACTTGGCATGGACACAACATAAGTTTTCCAAAGTTCTTTTTCATAGTTCTCCATGGTTCTATTGAACAGCACTTTCAAGAAAACAAAGCTCACATCAGAGTAAAGATACAATTACAAAAGTTATTAATTTTATTGTTACATTTTGTTTTTTGTAAATAAACATTTGATTTCTGGCCCTGACATAAACTACAAGCAAGGGAGTTATGCAAGTCACGCACACCATCAGCAAAAATAAAGTAAAAACAAGTAAAAACTGCAAATTTTACAGCTTACGGTTAGCATTCTTTTTACTGATTAGGGTTTAGGTTGGGGTTAGGGTTATGATTAAGTGCTGTTTAGGGTTAAACACTTATTTTCCATGGTTAGCTTTCAGTTAATTCTTTCGGTATTACCAGATTACGGTTTTTGATTTTTATGTATTGTTTTCAATGAGTTGTACCTGACCTGCATGACTCGCTGCCATGGCTCACATATTATACACACTCTTATATCTCAAAATCTTGTTTTTTTAACACCTTCTTGGACATGAAAACCAAAAACCAAAGCTTAATTGATATAATGAAGACAGTAGCAGCTGACATAGGTTTTCAATAGTTATCTTGTGAGATGTCCCTCATGTATTATTTATTAGAAAGGATAATTTGTTGAAGACGATACATTAATATAGATGCTTTTTCATCGAGAGAATCTCAATAATTTAGGATTTATTCAAATACAAACATATTCAATATTGTGACATAAAATGTGGGCTTATTGCTCATGCAAAGGTATTGATGGGGGAGAGTGTGGCATTTTTCCTGTTTCAGATTGACCTTTGTACAGCACAGGGACTGAACATATCATGTATTTGGCATTTGTAAAGTATAAACAATATTTGACGCCAGGGATTGAACATTATGTGGAGAAAATCTTCACAAGCCTCCACTTCCATGACTCCTTCCTCATCTATCTCCTTTAAAGCCCCTTGAATAAGAGCCACAGTCTCTTCTATGGTTGAATGGTCATTGAGTGTGAGCTTCCACTCACAAGGTATATAAGCCCCCCACTCCAACCTGTTTCCCTCTTACCCATTTTTGAGAGGGAGGAGGGGCTTTTGTGGTGGTAGGTAAGCCTGTGACCACACTATAAAGAAACAAAAACACGTTTGATTTTACTGAGGTAGGGTTGAATTTGGACATTAAATTTTATTATTACAGAGTAACATTAGGCGATTCTAAAGCAACATTTTGCCCTGAGTGCGCAAATATGTCGTTCTGAAGATATGTAACATTTGTCTTCCTCGTTCCTTTTCCCAGCTTTTTGGCACAAACGCAACAACATGTTTGTAATATGTCCAGATGTTTGTCTACATGGACGGACATCCTGACCAAAACAAAAGGAATCAATATAAGAACCTACTCACACTGATTAAAAACTCATTCCACACACATAATCTGGATCAATGAAGTGATTTCTAGATCAGAGTCGCATACATTGCCGGTGAACACAACCAAAAACAGACTTGATCGCTTATAATTAAACATACATAGACAGACTAAGGCATAACCATCAATATAGTAACCCTTCCTGTCCGTTGGCAATTTTCAATGTGTGGTTACCATTTTTACTAGGTTGTTACCATCGATGAAACTTTGCCTGAACACACCTTACACTTTGTAGTTTTGAGGAAAATTAGTCTTGATTTCGTAAAAATTCGGCAAGATACTGAAAACTAAACGCAAAGACATGTACTTACATTCGATGCCCGTCAAGATGGCGGTGACGTCTTCGAACGCTGTTTGATAACTGTCGAATTTACTACCGTAATGTGGCACGACACTGCTCTTGACATTCAAAAAAGCAAGGAAAAGGCTTCTTCATCAGCACTGCTAGCTCGGAAGTCCCGGATATTGAACGAGTGGACCTGGAACAGGCTTTGAAAAAAGCTCCCTTGTTTTTGGCGATTATTTTTTCCCATTTTTGCGTATTTTTAGCAGAACAATGGAATCATGACGTCATCGCTTCTTCCAAAACTGGCATACTCCCGAACTGGTAATACGTCGAAGATACCTTTAGTGGTAGTAAGGTTATCACCCACGTTAAAATATGCTGTGCAAGGTCAATCGGGCGTAATGTTGAGCGGATGAAAGTTCTCTTGTTCAATATCTGACATACTCATAATGTGACGCTCACAAATACACTGTTCTTCATCAGTAACATAACCATCACCAACATCCTGTAGGTTAACATGCAAAGCACCAGCATATTAACCATCTTGTAGAACCGTGTGAGGCTTGGCCGCAGCAACAGGTTCTGCATCAATGTGGGACTCACCACTGTCAGCATTAACATTTCCAGAATCATCAGGAAAATTCTCACCAGAATGTTCAGGAGAAGCAGCAGTATTTTCTTCAACAACCATATCTGGGTTTTCAACTGAATCAATGGGGCAAGAAGCCTCCTCTTTCAAAACTTGATTGTTCCATGAACGTGAAGCCATAGCAAAATCAGAGAACGCTCTAAGATCAACTAAGCTGCGCGGAAAAAAGAAATTGCTTGCTAAGAAATTGTGGTGGGGGGGCGCAGCGTTTCCACCCGGCCAGTACTTAGCACTGCCCCCACGAACAAACAAGAAAAAAAGCCAATTACTAAACCACTTGACTTAGCCAAAAGGCCGAGAAGCGATGCCCCTTTAGGTCCTCCAGACCTAGTGTGGTTGGCTCCTTCCCATCCCAGGTATGGTGGTTGCAATACTGTCACATCCCATGAGGCATCTGGCACCCAGACAGTTCCTGTTGTGGGGGGGGGGGGGTTCAGGCTCTGCAGACGGCTCCGTAGAAGAAAACAAGGAGATTCATCATTTATTGCGACATCGTCATCGTCAAGATTGCCAGCATCGAAGTGTTCTTCAGCTACAGCATAACCATGATCATCATCATCATTATCATCGTCTGAACTCTCATCACTCTCATCATCAGCGTCTGAATTATTGTCATCGTCAGCGCCTGCACCATCCTCGGGAGGGGTAGGGCTTTCAGAAGGGCCTACAGGAGTGTCAGCATCTGATTCAGAAATGTCTAGGTCGTCATCACTACCAAAGAGATCGCGTAAGACCAATAAGCCCTGGGGGTTGAGAATATCGGAGTCGTCCTGGGAAGAAGGAGACTGAACTGAACCTGTTGTGGTTCTTGCTCGCGATCTTACTCCTGTTGTTCTGGCTGGTGGGCAGAATTCTGTGCAGGAGGTGAAGGGGAGGAGGACAGCATGCATGGTGTAAGTGATGTTTATAAATGGAACAAAGCTCTGCGTTAGGGCATTATTCAGCTACATGTTCCTCGCACTTGTAACAAACTGTATTAGGGCAATCATTTACAAAGTGCCCTCAACGATTACAGCAACGACAAGTATCCTCCTGACCGTCGTGCAACAGGCGAACTAAGAATTTACCAAACCTCAAATAGGACGGGATAGCTTCATGAATGGCTATGCGGTAGTGCCTATTGCCATTAAGAAACGGCAAGGACTTAAGGACTTCACAGTACAGCTCTAAACGGCGAATCAACACATTGTCAGACAGCTCATAAATGTTAAGGTATGTCAAGTACCTGTCATGATCGTTGATTACAAAACAACGCTGGTAAATTTGAGTTATGTTCTTCTCCACAAAAGCGTCTTAAACACGTGCATTCGCAAAAGTGATTAGCATATCGCTAGAAGGTTTTCTTTGCAAGCAGCGAATTGCTTCACCTGGAAACCCTCGAGTCTTGAGTGCGCCAAAGACAGCATTAGAGTCGGCAAAAATATCGGAGTTGAAGTAAGCTGTACAGGGTCGTTCAGGAGTTACATTCTCCGGGTGGAAATGTGCACGTTCAAAGTTGGTTAAATAATATTCGTTGCGATAAGTTGCAGGGCGATCGAGCGAGCTATCTTCACTAGCGACACGTAGTGTAGCAGCAGCAGCATAAGAAACACCAGAATTTTCAGCCACACACGTAACATTACTCGCAGGCAGCGTATTACGATAGTCAGACTCCATAAAGTCCTTTAGGTTTGTTTCATCACCAGAATTGAGAAGAAAGGTGTTGCCAGACTGATGATGCAAAGGAGGAGCAGACAAACTGACCTTCCTCAGCTTCTCATAGAGGGACTTAAAGGAAATAATAAGATCACTGGGAAAACAAAGGGAATCAGCAACAGCGAGACACTCAGAATAAAAACTAGAAGGTAAAAACGCGTTTGGACAGTGGTTGTCCCGCAAAGAAGCCTACTCAGGGCGCAAGCTGGACAGCCTACTGCCACAGAAATACCTAGTGAGGTAAAAACACACAGATGACGGGTCATCCAAAACACGAAGCAAACTGACCAAGCGTAAAGCTTTAGCCTTCAAGGAAAAATTAACTAAATCAAGCCCGCTGTCCCGGGCATGGCAGAAAACAGTATGGCGGCTAACAGTTTCAATCTTAGAGCCCCAAAGGAAAGGCCAAATTGGCTTATTTAAATGATCGATGACCCATCGTGGCAGAACTAGAACTTGTGAGACGTAGATTAACTTACTGATACCTAAAGTATTGAGTATTAAAGATTTACCAACTAAAGATAAGGAACACGACCTCCAAAGATTAAGTGATTTCTCAAGCTTAGCAAGACGCGGTTCCCAATTATCTGCAGATACATCAGTTAAACCCGAACCAAAAACAACACCGAGAATCTTCATTTTAGTTACCCATCTAGGCAACCTCTCCATGAGCCGAGCCACATTGCCTCAGTTTTAGACAAATTAAGCTTCGCACCTATACCACACTCATAATATATAGATTTAGCCAGGGCTAAAAGCGAGGCTCCCATTAATAAATTTATAATTTACATCAAACAATAAACTTGTATTCCACAATTCAGTTAACTTTAGAGCACATTCGTGTGACTTTTCAGGGAAAGGCTAAGTGATTTTACAAAAAATAATTTGCAAACTGCCCAAGAGTGAACCAAATCTCACATCGAGTTGATAGCCTCATAAGTACACCCAAAAACTGGCAATTATCTTCGATCACATTTGTATTAAGAGCCATAATGGCTCTTGATCACCGTAGATTAATTAGGCCTGGAAAAAAATTCCGGCCGAATTTTTTGCGTTCGACAAGTTTATTTTACAAAATCTTGCCAACAAATCTCGGTGCGTGTAAACTAACCTTTTATATCATTTATACATCACATCTGAGGTGCAACAGTACTATGAGGCACTGTTTTTATCATACAGACCTCGGACAACAGAATGCAGTATTTCACAACTTTGCGATACAAATTGCTATTCAGGACGATCAAAGCACTCGTGGGCTTTAGCCGTAAACTGTTGAAAAAATTTTCAAAATCATCTATACGGCCAGCCGGTTCTGACTTTTACAGTGCTAGCAGTGGCGAGTGTTTGAATGAACATTAACAGAGTTACGCTCCAACATAATAAAGAATTTATTGTGTTTATTTTTTATTTTAAAACGTTTTAAGGTGCGGCATTTTGAGTACTCCGGGAAGCGTTGTTTACTGAATGACTGAAAACAATCGGCACAACGATTAAAATTACAAGAGAGAGTACTAACAATCAATAAAAGAAATATAATTCGGTGAAACATATACAGAGACGACAATTTTCATTCAGGAAGACAAGTATTAAAGTGTCTCTAAAAATCCTGAGTCTTCGAGCTTAAAGCTGAAGTTTATGTTTTAAGCCGGCTTCCCGGTGTTTGCTTTTTTCAAAGACGAAGTCGAGGCAAGAAAATCGCTCAAACCTTTCTTTTACAGCCAGAATTATAACTAAATATTCTTTGAAACGTTTTCTTTCTATTTGCGGTGAGAAAATGTCTAAAGGCTTTTTAAAGATCTGTAAGCTTATAACAAACCTGATACTCGGTCAGATCATTGTCTCAAATCTTACAAACGTGCGTAAACAAAATAGCCGCATAAACGATGCTCGACTTCATTAAATTAGGAATAAAAAACAAACATCAAATACAATAATTACTTAGGCTTACCACTCGTGATGCAGCTCCTGAAAGGTATCAAGTAAGGCCAGTATCGCTTCAGACTTTGCAACCCTCTTACGCATTAAGCAAGATGAAAACGGAAACGATGCCATCCGAAATCGGATTTCCGACTTTGACTCGACCAAAAACCCAATAAAAAAATTACCCATGAATAACAGAAGACTCCTGATAGCAGCTGAATTTCATTTTGTACATCCAGTGGAAAAAGAAAGTTAAAAAAATCACTTTACTCTGTCAGCTTCAGCTGTCAAAGTAAACAAGATTCAAGATGCTGGATAAATTTTCCGCATGAACTCACCTGTCAAATTTTGACCAATCAGAGCATAAAAATTGGATGTAGAGCGTGACTAATGCGTGAACATGGCGAGAAAAGTCAAAAGCAACTGTCTTCCCTGTCTGTAGCAGCTGGCTGAAGTTTCGCGTCCGAGGTCAGTTTGAAATCAAAATTTTAATTGTGCGGCACATAAACACAACATATTTCATATGAATTTTAAAAAAAATTAAACTTGAGCCTGCGATCATTTGAAAACCAGTTTGAAAAACACTTGACCTCAGTGGGTCGACACCTGAGCCCACGATACAGTCAAGTGATACTGGTCAGTGGATACCTTGTTTTGACAGCTGTCAATGGATCACAACATTAACGTGTATCAGTTTTCCTGTGCTCCGATCCCAAACTAGCTAGAAAGTATGAGACTGAACATTGATCACGATCTAGTAAAATAATTAACTGGTCAGCAGACAGCTTCCAAATAAATCACGTCACCTCAATGAGTTGACACATGAGCCCACGATATGGTTATGGGATAATGGTCAGTGGCTATCCTGTTTTGACAGCTGTCAATTGACCATATTGTGAATGTCCAATGTAAAAGATGTGGACTTGGCAAGACACGCCTGAGACAACCCTCCCTTTTGATAGCCTCCCCTACCCCACACGTACAATCCGTAGACGTGTACGCTCGGTCAATCACGTGACAACCAAAGGAAAAGAGGTTGACCATAATCTATGGGTATGGGGCTCCCACGCGCGCGAAAGCGAAGCGCGCATTGGAGCCCTGCTATAAACAGATCTCCCGAAAGAGAGCGTGAAGTGAGCGTGTATCTGTAGCAAAACTCGTGTCATCCGCGTACTGTCCAACTTTAAACTGACGGCCTTGAGCACCGAGCAATGAAAAACCAACTATATTGGAAGAATCTCTAATTTTACACACTAAGACTTTGACACAGATGATGTAAAGCATGGGTGACAGAGAGTCACCCTGCCGAACACCTGTACACAAATTAACTCTATCTTAAAGGTAACCATTAACAATAATATGCATAAATGCACCACTATATGACGTCGCAATCCATTGACAGAAACTAGGGCCGAAGCCAAGATGATCTAGTAACTTAGGAAGAAAGGAGCGATCAACTCTATTAAATGCTTTCTCTTGGTCTAAACTGACCAGGATACCAGTCTCATTAGTTCGGGAATATCACGAAAGGATGATCGACCAGGAACAGAACATGTTTGGTCAGAACTAGTAACCGAGCCTAAAACTTTAGACAAATGGAGCGACAACGCTTAAGAACAAATTTTATAATCAACATTTAACAAAGATCTCGGGCGCTAATGTTTCAGACACTTACGGTTACCTTTCTTAAAAATTAAATGAGTTGCACTCTCTTTCATGGTCTGATAAATCACCTCTACTGTAACAAACATTAAAAACCCGAACTAATATTGGGCCTAAACGAGCCCAAAAAGTTGAGTAAAACTCGACAGAGAGGCCATCAGGGCCGGGAGACTTGTTATGCGCCATATCTTTAAGAGACATAGTTAATTCATGTAAAGTGATATTGCCCTCGCATGATTTACATTCATCAGGTGAGAGGCGAGCATGCACGTGGGATAATAAATAGACCTATTTGGCTAACTCAATGTTGTACCCAATTCAAATCTTCCGGGGATAAGATTCTTTGTGTATTGTATTTACATTATAATGTGGCATTCACATTTAAATGATATGGAAATTCCTGAAACAAAACGTTTTATTCCCAAAGGGTTTGAATTGGGTACAACATTGAGCTAGCCGAATAGGTCTATCATCAACAAACTTGATTATCACTAGGTGGCTGTCCCCTCCGAAATTCACATACCCCTAGGAGATTGTGGGGAGTTATCCTAGTAACGGGTTTTGGGCAGTTTTTACTGGTCATTTTCACTAATTATTTAAGCAAAACGAAAGGGATTTAAAAGGATCAAGCTTTAATAATATTAATGGTGTCTGCTATGGAAAATTTGTGTCAGCTTCTTATTCAGCAAAATTATTCTATTTGTAAATCGATTTCCCGCGGCAAATTCGATAAACTAGAATTATACAAGTATTTTAGAGAAGCGGTAAAAAGTATTAAAAAAGTCAAAAAATCGTTGAAAAGTCAGCCCGAGGCTAAGCCAAGTGGACCTGAGGTCAAATTATTAAAAGAAGTGCGACGAGAGCAATACCAGAATGAGGAATACGAAAAACTGGTTTTACGAATTGAGAAAATGAAGCAAAAACGACAACAGGGAATTGAAAATGACAAAAAATGGAGTGAAATGAATGACGAAAATGAAGAATTGGTAAACCGGTTCAACCGGCTAAAAACAGTTGTGAAAAAACCACCATCCAATTTATATTTGAAAAAAACAACATCGAAACCGGCTTATGCTTTTTTAAATGAGCCCTGTGATGAGCAAGTAAAATTGCAGAAATTTGCATTTATCCATGAACTGGTTAAAACCAGTTGTGATGAAAATTTACCAAATATTGATGAACCGGTTAAAACTAGATGTGATAAAAACTTACCAAAAATTAAACGAAAATCACCACTGGTAAAAAAGCGTAAAAACAGTGGCGAAAATTTAGGTGAAGTTTTAGTCAGTTAGTGAAAATTAATTAGTTGGTCGTTCGATCATCGCGCGCAGTTCAGGTGTAATAGTGATACTAGCAGGTGGTAATAATTAACTAGATAATATTATCATACAGGCCAATAAAAATTGTAAATATGATAGATTAAAATAGTAATAATAACAATAATAAATGTTATTTAGCCAGGGTTATCTCTTCAGCATAAAATGCTGCTATCAATGAGGGCCCTGAAAAAAAAAATAAATAAAAAATATATATATACAAAAATAGCCTAAATTACAGTAACTAAAATAGACTGAAAGTTAAAAACACAACAAGATTAACAAAAATTGTTTAAAAAATGCTAAAATACAACAATTAAAATGCATTTAAAAGCTAAAATAATACAAACACTTAACAAGTAACTAAAAAACCTTTGATCTATGTAATTCCAAAGTACGAGTTTTAAAAATCACAACTGACTTAGAATCCTTTACTTCACTTGCAATATTATTAATAAGGATAGATCAGTGCCGACTTTGGGGAGCAGAAAGTTGTGCCCACTTCCCTTCGTGTTGTGGATTGTTCTAAAAGCCTTAAAATAATCTTTAAAAAACATTGGAGGGGATCCCTTCAAGCATTTAAAAGTCAAATTAATAGTGTGCATATCACGCCTCATAGACAAGGGAAGCCACTTTAAATTCTTCTCGGCATCTGAATCTTTGGTCTTTAAAACAATCTTAGCCGCCCTTCTCTGTGCTCGATCTAACTTATCACGTTCTATTTTCCCAATGCTGCTCCAAGGCTGCATCGACAGTTGGATTGTTTCTAATTCTTTTGAGGACACCAATTCTCTTGGAAATCTTAACCAGAACCTTATCCACGTGCTGTTTAAAATTAAGATTTGCATCTATTAGCACATCAAGGTATTTGTAATGTTGCGCTTGATTTATCGGCTTATCCCCAGGGAATAAGCTAAATGGCCCATCTGAAAGAGTAGCCGAAGCGATTCATTGTTGAGTGCTGAAAAGAAGGCATTCGGTCTTCACAGGATGAGTGCACAGCTTATTAAGATGGGTCCAGGACTGCAACTGTTTTTAGATCTTTATTCAAAACGGTACTTATGTTTCCGATATTGGAGTCAGCATAGAAAAGGACAGCATCGTCCACATAAAGTAGGATCTTTGACTGAAGTAAACAGTTCGGCAAGTCATTGATGTAAATCGAAAACAAAATCGGACCAAGTATGGACCCTTGTGGGACGCCGGATTTTATCTGCTGAGGTGAAGAGTGTGCGCTGGCATAGACAACAGATTGACATCGACTCGTAAGATAGTTCTTGAACCACCTCAGTTCATGGTTTTTGATACCATGCCCAGGCAGTTTCTTTAGGAGAAGTTGGTGACTTACACTGTCGAAGCCTTTTCGAAAGACGACAAACACCGCTGCAGTAACACAACCTTCGTCAGTGCCTTTCCCAATACAATCCGTGAAATATGTAACCGCGCCCTGGATAGAATGATTTTTTCGAAAACCACACTGGAAGGGAGATAGCTGACTGGACTTATCTAAATGTAGTTTGGGCTTGGGGTGCTGTTTCAGCACCTAAGACTTGAGGTTGGGAATTACAACCCAACAAAGCTGTCTCATTTTGTTTGCATTATATTACTTTAACCTAGGATCTTAGCAACATCCTTACTATTTCTCCTCCTCCGTTCCAAAGATCACTCCTAGGACGCCGGTTAATGACGTTTCAGCTGTTTCTAGTTTTTTGGAGATTAATTTCTTGTGGTGTAATGTGGCAATCTCTTCTCCCAATTTTTGGATTTTAGTGTAAAGTGCATTGAGTTCAGCTTCCTTACTCCGGATTTTAGTATCAAGCTTTCTTATATGATCGTCCATGTACTATTAATTATATAAATTTTGTAAGCTGCTCAATGGAATCCGTGAATGAAAGTCGTCACTATAAACCAACCATTTCACAAGAGCTTGTCTCTTCTTGTAATTCCTCCGAATGACTTTGTCAATATGGAATACTTCCTGTTTTGCCTTCAGTAATTCCGGCTCATAAAAGCTGCCTTGTATTTCTTCATTGTTGAGAGCTTTTAATCTGTAGGTATTTGGATTTGTCGACTGGATTTTATCGACCAGGAATATCTCTTCATTCAAACACCTTTCTCTTATATTTGCTTATCCTGACTTTATCACTAACCTTGAATCTGGGCTTAGACGACAATTGCGTAAGGACCTGTATATTTATGCTCCAGTAAGGTCCATCCGCTTGCTGGTCTTTGTAATTTTCCAATGGCCTTGTGGATGTCCAAAGCACCACCATCAATATCTTTTCTGTTTGTTTTACAGTTTTTCTTTGGCGGTATTTTGGCTGATAATTGGTCAAGAGCTTGAGAACCGACATTCTGGATCATCGGACTCAATTTGTCCAAAGCGTAATCGATAGCTTTTTTTCTGTAATTTAGGGTTTCTGAGCGCCTCTGAACCATAATATCTTCCCATTTCAACTGCTTTTTTAACCATCCATGGAAGCCCGTGATGGACAAACAGAACAGTAGCAGTTGCTATGGCGGTATAAAATAAATCGCCCCCTGCTTGAGAGGGCCCAATTAGTTTCCCTTCTTTACAAATTTGAACTTTTTTATTCCACATTCACCGCAAGTGCACCACAACATAAGTCTACCATTTTTGGCTGTTTTATAACCTTGAAGGTTCTAAACATTCTGTTTGTTTCTTCTGTTTAACACAATAAGATTTCATCATTAATATACAATATGTTACATAAAAATGGGGTAATAAACACAGGAAAAAATAACCAGTTCCCATTTTGGGCATTTTATAGGGTATTTGGAGAATTCCCAAGAAAATCCTAAATTTATGAAAGTGAGACGATTCCCAGAATTACGACTTGGGAATTTACTATTCCCTATATGGGAATGTATTATTCCCAATATTGGAGAATGTTTCAATATTGGGAATTCAACTGTTTAACACTTGCCTCGAAAATTTGGGAATTGCCAAGTGTACACTTGGGATTTTGTCAATTTAAATTTCGTGGTACCTGATTCTTACAGTGTAAGTTAAACGTCCTTGGTCAGGATACATTTATTACAATATTTTTGTGATGAAATAAAACGAGGCTTGCTGGAATACAAACTGTCTTTAATGTATCAATCACATAACATATACATTGGTATGTTATAAAATACATATCAGCTTTCAACTATTTCAGTTTTGTTTATAACCAGTCAATGCAAGGTGGCAAAATATCATAATAACCTTTGTTAACTAGCAAAAATGCACTCGACCTTAAAACCGTATTTATAAGTTTAACTTATAAACTAAACTTACAAATTATCTGTGATTCGATAATTTTAATTAGGATGTACCATAAGGCCTCACATCTTTTGTAAGTTTTCAGCTATAAATTTGAATAGTAAACTTCCACAAACCAAAGCTATTCAATTACTTTGTTTCAGTGTTTTTGTTGTGTTTGCAATGCGGGAAATAAATAAATTGAACAGCTAACAAGTTAAACTGCAACCAGAACATTTTTCTTTAAAGGTTACTGTCTTAGCATGTGCCATTCTTAACACTTTGAAATCAACAAATCAAAAACAAACTGCCTTCACTGTACACAGATTAAAAAGTTTTAGCAGGTGTCTCATTAAGACCTGCCCACTTGTTGTGTATATGTTTTAATTTAGGCACAATTCCTTCTTAAAAACCGTTCTCAAAAAATGGATAGAAGTGACCATGAATATAGTGATCGTGATTTAAGCACTGAAGTGCCAGGTTTAAAATCATTTTACAGAACAAATTGTATGCAAGTAAAAAAAAAAAATTAAGATGCTTAAACTGTAAACCTCAAAGCTGGGCTGGGTTTAAAAGATGAATGTCATTTAGTATACTATGATAAAAACTCAACCATTGTTAATACACCATACCTTAATTTCTCTGTGAACTGACGTGCTTCTTTTCTTATAAACTCTGATACTCCCTGTGCATTTCCCAACACAAATTTTGAGCCACTGCCAGACAAAATGTCATAATGGTTGTCTATAAGGAAAAGTTTACCCTTACCCTCACTTAAAATAACACTTGATTTACCATTTGATGTCAATATTGAACAATGCTTCCCTTTCTTAAGAGAAAACAGAAAAAGTTGATAATCAATTGTTGCTAATGGTGAATCATCTGAATCTTGAAACCAAACAGGAAGAGGTTCATTAATTGTAGCAACTTTAAACTCTTTCCGAGTGAGTGTGCGAGCTGTTTCAACATCCTAAGTAACAAGCAGGTGAAATTTGTTGGTTCAAAATATTCTTGTCATATACTGTGTTACCATCAACAATAGCATTTGCTAAAGCATGAACCTAACAATTTTTCAGAGGATTACTGTTCTGATTGGAAATAGCCAATTCTGATTCACTTCAACAAAACATTCTTCCCAGAATAATTGCTATCAGAGTGCACGCATTACTACCGTCTCTTCCTCCTAGATGTCCTTGAGATATTTAAGGTTTGCATCTCCATACTTGTATTGCCTCTGCAAAGAGGTATGAAATTTTATATTTACTATGAGAATGCAATGATATGAAAATACAAAACCTCAATGAATTGATAGGCTTATTTTCTTTATTCTGTTTATTTGATTACTCCCAAGCCCTAATTTCATCAAGCAAATTTCGATCACCAGACAACTTAATGTCATCACCTGTCAGAATCTTAATATTATTCTCTATTTTAACAACTTCTTGTTCTTTTAAAGCAGATGCCAGGTTTCTTAAACAATGCACTTTGGATTTCCCTCTAACTCCATGAACCTTGAGATACCTGCATGCAGGTATAATATGACGATGCAAGTGCACATGACTTGATGTTGTCTTTCCAAACACTTTACAAACTATTTGTTCTGCTGACTGCAGAGGCATACAGGGGCTCACAGCTGTTGATGGGATAAGTAACAGTTTTTAGGGATAAAAACGAAGAAACTAGTAGATGAATTAATCGTTTCACCTTAACACTGGGTATGATTTGATACTGACTCTACAAATAAAGTGCACAAAAACACACAAATAACATGAAGAAACTGAGATCAGTCAAATAATAAATTTTTGACTTATACTTTGCTCAAGGCCTCAGACTGCTTCTTGCATGGTTATTGCTTTTTGCATGGGTGTTTGTTTGGAATGCTTTGCCATGAAATGTTACATCAAAACATTTGGGAATGACTTTCAACTGAGAAAATAAGATTACAAGTGCATTGACTGCTATTGTTGACTTATTTGGACTATGGTGAAGGGAATTATCTTCTTAAGACATCCTTTGGATAAGATTATTCAGCTAGACATTACTCTGTTATGTATCATGGGTAAACAATGAAAGCACTTCAGAAAATCTGACCAAGACCCGACAATCTGACTTGTCTGATCTGAACCTGTTATTTCTCTTTAAGGGATGATTGAAATCCAGCATCTGCCACCAAGTCACTAACTTGCAGTAGACATTTTACTGACAATTTGCTCTTTAATAGACATAACACATTGCATGGTATAAGCACTCCAAAAAATATAGTAAGCACAAAGCTAAACAATGGCAAAGAAGCCACAATCATGGTAAGCCAAAACTCAAGTATAAAGTCAAGTATCAATTTCAACTTTTGAGCTCTAAACTGAGGAGCAAATTTCTAATGACCCTAACTTCCTGTTTTGTGATGAAAAGCTTAAATTATAAATAACAAAACATCCAGTCAAACCTCTCTTAGTCACATCATTTATCAGGGCTTTTATGCGAACTTCTACAAGGAACAACAATAAGCGTGTGGTCTGACCACATGCAATATAATAAGAAGCTGAAATAAAAATCTTCTGTACCTTACCATTAAATGTGTCACTGGAAGAGTCATCATCCGACAAAATGTTGGTGTCATTACCAGCAGACGTTGATGCAGATTCTGAGGGTTCTGACTCACGCACCTTTTTGCTTTTTCTCTGGAAAGAACAAAAAGTTATTTTTACAGCTCTGATTTGAAGTTTAAAATATACGAGGTAAGGCGGTACAATAATTGTGTGGCTCCATATCAATTATCCCCCAGAGATGGGGGTCTCATGACCAAGAGCTCTACATTTTGAAGGAAAACAAAGCCTTTAGTGGAATGTCTGCTGATACAAACCTAAAACCCTTTGTGGGGGCAGAGGGTGTTTTTTTTGCCCTGGAGAAACATTTTGTTTCTTTTTACAAGAATAAATACATGTGTTATCAAGTAAAATTGTTCGACAAACCTCATAGCTGTGTCCCAAATTTATCATTCTCTTGCGCTCATAGAGGACTGCTTTAATGTGTTGTCTGATTCCATCTGGACATAAGAAAGGAAACAAAGGAAAAGAAAGCATAACCTTTTACATCTGGAAAAATTAGCTACTTAGTTAAGCCTGCCACAAAACAGCCGTTTATTGGGATTGGGTTGATCTGGAATTAATTTAAAGCTTGTCCTTGCAATAGTTCATTGAAATGCCAAACTATGAAACAGCTGACAGTGATCATAATATGTATATCGTTATACATTGTAGTACTCTTAGAGTATTTTAAATTCAAGTTTCATTGCCATGTCACTACTTAAAACGAAAAGCAGCGCCCTCAAATAGGCATGGCACCAACAAACAAAGACGTTAAGGCACCTTTTTTGAGTAAATATGGAAAGTAAGAAGGTTAAGAAATTGACTCCTGGGTTAAAACCTTTCACTATTTTAAGGAAAAACTACAAAACAAGCTAGTCTTTTGGTTAAAAGTTTTTGTAAAACTACTAAAATCTCACACCTTTCCCAAACTCAATTGACTTGATACAGCAATCATCTGCAAGTTCGTCTACTAAGGCATTAACTTTCGCAGCTCCTTCCGGGTTTGATCTTATCGACGGTATTTCATTTCCTGAGAATTTTTCACTTGTGGATTTATGTATTCTTGTTAGACTGCAATGCAATTCAAAAGACAAAATATTCTATTGAGGGAAATGGCCACAGTTTTAAATTTACAAAGAAACATTGTTATACTTACACACTCATGTAAACTAATTTAGTTGAAGGGTCTAGTTTTTTAATCTCCGCTGCTGTTAACTTCTCCTTCCTTGTAGGTGGGCTGTATTTGATGTTTTTCGGCAACACAACTGAACTTGTCTTTGCACTTAATTGTGGCACTGTATGTACCTCACCTAAAGAGGGAAAAGGTGTCGAAGTTTAGCGAAAATTTATAAATCCCTCGCATCATGCAATTTTGGCGAATCGTTTGCACGGGCTGGCACAGGAGGTGAAATGAAGTAAATGTACTTTACTCCATTTTAATTTTGATGATTCGCAATAGCCATATAAAATCACGATTGCTTTACAATTCTCCATTTAAGACTCAAAAAAACATGTGCTTGCCTTCAGCAAAGTTGGACTAGACACACAGAAAAGGAACAAAAGAGAACGAAAAATGTAAGGTCCTACCTTGAATGTTCTCTAAGGATTCAATATGCAAAATAAATTCCATCTGCTCCCCAACAGTTGTTAGTCCAAATGCCTGGAACACACTCTTGTCTTGAGACTTCTTCATAATTGACAAGTGTCGCCCTTTCACTCTTTGTTCTTGCAACAAAATTAAGACCAGAAACTCGACTAAGCTGCACAATTTATCGAGTTGCCACGAGCTTTGGCAGTTTGTTGAACTCCTTAATGGCAGCTTCCCTGCGAATTTTTCAATAACTTCTTTTTCGAACCCTTTTTGTTCTAGAAATTGTCCAACTCTCTCCACAGACCATTCTACAAGAAAAGGTGGGAATCATGTTTTGAGCTTTAGAGTATCGAACTGGAAAGACTTCCATATTAACAGTATTCCTAGTGGTCCCTTTAGAGAGACGAGAAACCCAAATCACCGCTTTGAGTTCGTTCAGCAGATTGTAGACGCTTTCTGGAGAAAGTGGATTAGAGATTTCTTCCCAAGTCTGATTTTGCAGCAGAAGTGGTATACAAAGAAGCGCAACCTGAGGGTAGGTGATATAGTGTTGATCCAAGATTCAAATCAGGTGCGAGGTAACTGGAAGCTCGGTAAAGTGTCCAAGGTTTACCCTGGAGATGATGCCAGAGTAAGGAAAGTGGATGTGGAATACAAAAACCCCAGACCAGGTGAACCCATCGACAAGTACGAGGGCAGGGGCTCATCACCGTGCAGAGAGCTGTGCACAGATTAATCGTGTTCCAGTGGACGACACCGAGGAAATCTCCGCTGAGCAGTAAGAAGGAATACATGTATCAGTTGTCCGAGCACAGACAAGAGAGCAAGTATAACGGCGACGACATAAACTTCCCCAAGCGGTTTTGTGGGGGGAGTGTTTCGCTGATACGTGCGAAAGTTCGTGACATTCCATATGCATGTGCTCGTTGAAGCTCTTAATATTTAGTATTCATAAATCGTACCTTTCAGTAAGGCGATTAATCGTAATTAATTCAAAGACATAAGTTGTAACTTGCAAGAGTAGATTCGTCGTGGAAAAGAGTGGAGAGTGGATTTGAGAGGACTCAATGGATCGAACATTCGCGGGTGCAGGACACAATTGCTACCGGGTACCTATCGAGGAACATTGATCTGACATTCGTTATATTATTTTATTTGTGCGTTCTCGTAGTGATATTTGTACTTTAATTCTACTTTAGGTTTCGAAGGTGTTGTAATGCATCTTTGCGAATGGTAATGAACGTAGTGGATTGCAGCTAGCGAAACAAATTGAATAAGGTCCCTGGGTCAGTTGAGACAGAGAATGTATTAAACAAGAATGGATTAGCCGTCTGGGCATCGATGTTTGCATCATTGATTATAAATACAAAAACCTGCCTGGGCTTTGAGATACCAGTTGAGATTCTGAAATGCCCAGATCTCTGCTGGCTGGTATTTGATCTTTCAATATTTTCTCTCAAATAAGTCCACTTGTGCGTTTTAAGATATTGGCTCATGTATGATGATTGGCCTTCACTGTTAAATGTTATCCGCAGAACATACAATTGCATCCTCGTGATAACCACCCTGCAATCAGCCCCGGCTTGCCAAATTAGATTATCATCTGACTCAATTTCAAAATTCATTTCAACCATTGTATTGAGTAATAGCTCATCTTCTAACATTTCAAAAAATGAATATCTTTCCAGTGGTATTTCAGTGTTTACTGTTGATGAGGTACCCAGAAGTGCTTTTCGAAGGGCAAAACCTTTATTGTAAGCTTCTATTTTTTGGGATAACTGATTTGTACCACTAACTTCAAATTCCCACTCTTCTGCTGATCTTGATGTATCATTAGTTGCTGTTTTTTCTGCGTAAGCCGGACCATAGTCACGTAAATTTTTAATATTAACGGCGTGATTTGCATCATTACAATCGTACACTTTTTTACCATTGAGCTTAATATCAAAATGTTTAAAAAATGAGTAAGACCCCTTCACAATTCCATTATGATCGTTTACTTTAATGTTACCACCATCAGCTAGCAAATTTATTTTGAAATCAAGACTGATTCGAGCATTATACCAATCGAATGGTGTAACCTCTCCACTTTTATCAACAAATCTGTAGCCATCTTTTTTCTGATTACCATTATTTGCAACAGTTGTATTCAATGCTGTTTCTAAGTCAAAAATAACATCTTCATATCTTTCGACATATTTTGGATTCCTAAAAGATTTCAGATATTAGTAGATTAGATAAATTTTCCCATTTGGCCCCCAGATAATAATTGATTTACTCGTTTATTTATCTCATAATCGCTTAAATTATTCTCTTGTTTGTGGATTTTCTATTGGTGATGTTACTAGTGGTGTTTTTGTGTTTTATTCTTTTTGCTTAATAACTGAATAATTTTATCACTGGTCTTCTCACCTGCATACTCACCAGTCTTTGTAGCAGCAGTCTGAATGGCTTTTTTGGTTGCTGTTTTAGCAGCTTCTTTTACCGTCTTTCCAAACAACTTTCTGCCAATCGTTTTGAAAACATCGGTAACACCTTCTGCATAAATATGCTTCTTAACATATCCCCATTTTAACATCATAACGTCTCTTGAGTTCTGATTGTTTCATATATATAATTAGGTTATATTATACTGGTTTGGATCGCAGTATTAGGGTCATAAACCAGTCAATCTTATTTAACCCAATTGGTCGTGCTAGTGAATCTGTGATATAAAATCTAATTTGACTGATATTTAGTTGCAAAACTTCATTAAACAATAGTCTTCTGGGTTCAAATGTGAATGGAAAACTTCTTGTCAAATTGTCAGTTGAAATAACAGCTGCCGTATTCGTGTTAACGCCATTCAAAATGCTGTTTGTAATGGTATCTGTTAATATAGATCACATCAATGGAATTTGTGATATTGGGAAGATTACCATCTACATATTCTGTTTTCTTCACAATTTTCCCTGTAAATCCAATTAAATCGCCTAATTTACTGTTTCTAAGATTCAATTGGTAATTGTTATCAATCTGAACGAGAATCTTGTATTTTGACAATACGAATGTTACGTTAATGTAATATACATTGTCTTTTTTGCATCAGTAGTTTTATGGCCCTTCTTTTTCATGTACTGATGATTATATAAAATCCTCTGCTTTATTTTTTCCTATTTTCTGTTTAGCAACAGATGAAATATGGATTGCTCTTTCTTGCATGTTATTAGATTATATATTATTAGATTTTCTGTTATTAGAGAATGTATTCTTTCAACAGACTATTAAGCTGGTTATTTAGAACGCCTAACTTGTTCAATGTGTGAGCAATTTTCGACACCATTATTTGCAGCCAATATGGATCCACCTAACAATTCCAGTATGTCCAAAAGGTCAGCTGGATTATTATAATAAACAACACCGGAGCCAATGTTTTTGTATTCATTACTTGTTCGGTGAATTGAGATATCACTTATTCTGTTTAATTTTTCAAATACCATTTTTGATAATGGTGAATATTTCTTTTTACTATTAAACCCCCTTGTATCACAGTCCACTTGCTTTTCATAGACCTTTTTACCATCCTTATGAGCAATTAGTTTGAGTTGCCCATAGAGTTTAGGAACATCAATATTTGCATTTCCGTAAACACCAGTTTGTGGGTTAATCTTATAAGTGTTTCTCTCTTTCTGTGTGTAAATACCCTTCCCCACTTTTAACGTTTTTGTTCCTTCCTCTAAAATGCCAATTCTTTGTCTGTATTTCCTTATGGTCTCAATTCCTTCATCATACTTAGCAATTTCATCCCTATTTCTCTTTCTGGTAATTTTTGTTGTGCTCAAATGGGCTTTTTTCCGGCCTAATCCTTTATTTATTTCACCGGATTATCTAATATTTGTTTCACATAATTTGGCTCTTTTAAGGTTTGCAAAAAGATTTTAGCTGGCAATGGCAATTGCTGGGTTTGAATGAAAGTCAATTTTTCTTGAATGAATCCCTTATTCATATCAGCTACCATTTTTGGTGCCTCACCACTTGGGCCTGGTAATGCTAATCTTTGAACTTTCTGAGCGTATGGAACAACTTGTTTTGTAACATCTTCTCTCAATTTACTGATTTCCTCGATCTCCTTATGAAACTTTTCGGTTAGAGGTTTCAGGTATTTAGCCACCTTTTCATATGCATCCTGCTCATTCGTTCGAACTTCTTTCATAACATCCCTAACAACTTAAGTCATTTTTCCTGCTTCAATTTTAGGAATACTGAATCTCTTAAATCTTTCAATATCCATTTAGCCTGCATGACAGGCGCTTTATGAGCCAAGCAGGGCGAACGCGATATTTCGTGCGGAGTGCGACACGAGCGCAGAGCGCAACACAAGTGCGAAGCGCGAGAGGAGGGGAAGAGAAAAATAAAGTGCTTGTTAGCAGTTCATTGTTCTTGCTGTTCCGCCCACTTACACCCACAAATATTAACTACCCGGGTGATGTCAAAAGAACAAATGAAACCACGATCCATTATCGCGAGAAAATTGTCACCTTTCTGGCGCGAAGGGTCTGCATGGCAGTAGAAATGAGGAGTTACGACTGTTTCCATGGCTTCGTGAACTCCTACCAAAGTTTACGGGCCTAAATCATTTAATTCTTTACATAGGACAGTGTTAAACAGCAATAATTTATTTAGTTGTCACATCTAACTAAAACACCAAACTGAATTTGATATGAAAATGTCATTCTTTTATTTACAAAAATTGGAAACACTTACAATGCTTAATGTGGCATTTCTGACAGTGTAAATCTACATACAATTCCAATTTCGTCACATCAATCATTCACAAAAAACTGTACAAAAGTAAAAAATAAGTCATGAAATGACAAATCACGCCGTCGCTATCGGTTCAAGGTTACAAAGGTTAAAAATCAGTTACGGGAAAAACTGTGAGTCACGAAAACAAAAATAAACCTTCACTGAAACTTTTGATTATATAAAGTTCAAACAAAATCCCGATAAAATAGTCCCTAATATTTCCTAAAGAGTTCTGAGCGAATGTTCCTTAATTACTTGCCAATAAAATCCACTTGCAAAGTCCTTGATCCACGAAAACAAATTCCTCACAAGAAGCCTTTAAGGTGTTCACACAAAGTTCCCACGCACAGTCCTGCTTTGTTCCATAAATAGATTCCATCCAGCGGGCCTTTGATGACAAAACTTGAAACAAAATCCGCAATAAAAGTTCCTGATTCGTACTTAACAGAATCCAGTAATCTTGTGAAAGTCAAATCCAAAAGTCAAATCCCGTGAATAAAGGCAATCCGTAAAAAATCCATTCCGTGACAATTGCCGTAATTGAATTAGTAGTCCGCACGTGGACATGTTTTTCAAAATCCAAAAGTTTCCAGAAAATCTCAGGGCGGACTTCTTGAAGTTATTTATCCGGGTCTTCCTCAGCCACATTTCTGCACTACCAAACACCAACTTGTATTCGCCCTTTAGTATATTTTCATCCGTTTCACGGCTATTGCCAACAGCTGCAGCTGATATGCCTATGTCGGCAAGTTCCTGAACCTGCTCTTCTGTTATAGCATTCAACGCACTAACAATGATAACGTAACAATTTTTCCTGCCGTTCACCAACTCGAAAAGATTCGCGGATATAATTGGAAAATTAAGCTTTTACCAAACCCTGTTGGTAACAAACCCAACACGTCTTTCTTCTGTAGCAGTGCTGCGATACATTTCTTCTGTTCATCCTTTAAACAATCAATATTTAAAAAACTTTTGAGAGCACTTTCTATCTCTTCTTCCAAACTCAAGGCCCCCAGTTTTGTTTACTCATCTTGATCACGCTACGTCATCATCACGTGGTACTAATGGACCAATCAGCATGACCGTCTACCTGATGGACGGTCGAGCATTGGCGGAACAGCAACAACAATGGACTGCGAACAGGCGCTTTATTTTTCTCATCCCCTCGTCTCGCGCTTCGCACTCATGTCGCGCTCTGCACGAAATATCGCGTTCGCCCCCCTTGGCTCATAAAGTGCCTGTCATGCAGGCTAATATCCATTATATTAGTATGTTATATAAAACGTATCTTAAGTTATCTAACATAATAGTATAATTCTCCTTGCTATTATTATAATAATATCAACTCAGAGAACAACCACGTTTCTTTAGGTTTGGCACAATGAGAGGTTTATTCAGTGAAATGAAACGATGGAAAATATAAAAACTACACAATCACTCCACAGACAAACCTCTCGACCACCAAAATACGCCTAACCAAAAGAAAGGCAGTGATAACAATAAATGTTGCGCGTCGAATTAGACATTTTAAGCGAAGCTCAAAATCAACCAATCGAGATTCCAAATTATGATTTCAATGAAGATGAAAATACAAACTTCAAACAACTTTACAATTTCATGCCCAAATCCAATTTTAGGATGCTAATTTGTGGAAATTCAGGTTCAGGTAAAACAAATGTACTTTATAATGTGCTCATGAAACCATTAGTCTACTATGATCAGATCCATTTGTACGGCAAAAATCTTGAACAGGAAAAATACAGACACATGATAGAAACAATGAATGATACTAGTGGCCAGGTTGGATATGACATAATGCATTGCAATAATGATGACATAAAACCTGTCAATAGTCTGGAAAGTGATTCTCAGAAAATTGTAATATTCAACGATTTCATTTGTGATTAAAATCAAAAGGCGCTAATTGATTATTTCATTCAAGGGTGACACAAGAACTGTAGTGTTATTTACCTTTCACAATCATTTCATAAAACTCCAAAAGATATCAGATTAAACTGCAGTCATTATGTTATTTATGATTTCCCTAGCAGTAGTGAAAGAAATATGATTTCTAGAGAGCTGAGTGTAGCAAAGGATCAGTATATTAAAGCCACCAAACAACCGTACTCATTCCTGTTTGTTGACAAACCAATGAAGACGGTCAAAAGAAACTTTTATGGAAATATCTAATATAATAATATAAAATGGCAATTTTCAATCAACAACCTAATTATAATCAATCATTTACAAAAGGAAAACGGGGTAATACTGGACCTCAAGGGCCTCCTGGCCCGCCTGGCCCGCCTGGCCCCGCTGGTGCAGCTGGTGCTCGTAGACCTCGTGGCCCTATTGGCCCCATTGGCGCTACTATTGTTCATGGTCCTATTGGTCCGGCTGGTTCTCGTGGACCTCGTGGCTTTATTGGCCCTGCTGGTGTAGCTGGTCCTATTGGCCCCACTGGACCTACAGGCCCTCGCGGCCCCGAGGGCCTTCATGGTGCAATGGGTATTGGTTTTAATCACACAGCAGATGGGAATTATGATATGATAAACAAAAAACTGACAAATATGGCTGAAGGAACTGCTTCCAGTAATGTAGTAACAAAACAGCAACTTGATACTAAACTATCACTTTCTGGTGGTTTAATGACCGGCAATTTGGATGTGAATAACAAGAGGATATACAATGTGGCTCAACCAAATGGGGATAATCAAGCAGCCACAAAAATATGGCAGAAAATAAATTCCTGGATAAGTCCAGTGGGGTTATGGCAGGATCACTAAATATGTCTAATAATAAAATTACTCATATTGCAACAGTGACAGCAAATAGAGATGCAGTGGACTTTGAATTCTTCAATAAATATAGCCCACCTGGGTCTAGAATCAGAAGTAACCAATTTCAGGTTGACCATGCTAGTTTAGTTGGTATAGTACAGAGTGGATATGAATATTCTAGTGAGGCTGCGACTATCTTTAATCTTTAATCACAGTTTGTAACCATACGTAACTGATACTAATGAACTAATACTAACATATACAATCGAACAAAAATACAAAAATGGTTAACAGGACGGAAGTAGGGGGAAACCAAATTCCATGCTAAGACATACCCTCCAAAAAAGAAAAAAGGGAAAAAAAAACTAATTAATATATTAACATATATATTAAAAGACAATAAATTAGACTATAAATTATAAACCTAGATGCCTAATAATAATGCATAAACTTATATTGAAGACACTATGCCTAGTATTTTAAGGTAAATTATGAGCGAAGGTACTTAATCAGTGAAACTTTAAAAGACTGAAGGCTAGGAGATGATATTACTTCAGAAGGCAAAGAATTCTAATCATTAATACATCTATGAAAAAATGAATATTTAAAGTAATTTGTATGGGCAACTTAAGGCCTTATTTTATACTCATGCTTACTTCTAGTTCGAGTTATTCCAATAATATCAAAGTAATGATGGCAATTGATATCACAGTAACCAAATATAATCTTCTACATTTGAACTAGGCTAAGATATTTCCTTCTCAGTTCTAAAGAGTCCCATTTTAACTCCAGAAGTCTTTCAGGATATTCTTTGTCAGGGCCACATATTAGTCCGGACGTTCTTCTCTGAATTGCTTCGATTGCCTTGGTGTGTTTCACCAGATAAGGATTCCAGACTGGGCAGGCGTACTCGAGGATAGGTATCACTAGCACATTGAAAGCTGTCTTGATACCAGTCTTGTTTGAATAACCAAATGTCCTTTGAGTTAATGTGGTAATCCCATGATAAATATGACTCCAACCAAAGTCCCAGGTGTTTGTGGTGGTCCACTTCCGGTAGTAAGGTGTTATTCAACGAATATTGACATCTTATTGGATCATTCTTCCGTGTAATGTGTAGGACTTCACATTTCTCGGTCTTCAGAGTAACAAGCCAACTCTTGCACCATTCGGAGGCAGATGTCAAATCCTCTTAAAGTAGATCGCAATCCGATCTATTTTCTATGTGTCGGTGAAGGACAGTATCGTCAGCAAACAAATCTGAGTTGCAGAGTAAGGAAGATCGTTGATGTATGCAAGGAACAGCAAAGGCCCAAGTATACTGCCTTAGGGCACACCAGATTACTTAACCAGTCAGATGCTTGACCCTCAATCACTACATGCTGTTTCCTTGACGTGAGAAAATCCCTTAACCAATTTGAAATCTGGCTTTTGATACCATAGCATTCCAATTTGTAGAGAAGATGGGCATAGGACACTGTATGGAAAGCCTTGGCAAAGTCCAAAAACACTGCATCAACTGATCCAAGTTTATCCAAGGCCTGAAGCCACTCATGTACTAATTGCAGTAGCTGGGTAACACAAGATCTTGATAGTCTAAATCCATGCTGATTGTCGTTAAGCAGTTGGAAGTCAGTCAGATACTTCATAATGTGCTTGTGGATCAAGCGCTCTAACGTTTTCACAACGTCGTTAGTCAATGAAATTGGACGGTAGTTATCTGCCAAGTTATTTTTGCCAGATTTGAATATTGGCACAACATTTGCAACTTTCCAATCAGTTGGGATATTCCCCCGAGACAAGGTGAAGTTAAAAAAGTTTGTCAGTGGTAGGGCCAATTCCATAGCACATTCCTTGAGTATTTTTGGAGGAATATTGTCAGGGTCAGATGCTTTGTTGACATCGATTGATTGAAGTAGTTTAGCCACTTCTTCTACGCTACAAGATAAGTCACCGATAACATGTTCAGTCAGCTGACTAGGATTCTGGAAATCACTTGCTTCTGAGTCCTTGATGAAAACTGACTGGAAGAAACTGTTGAAAAGGTTAGCTTTATCGAGAGGTGAATATGCTCTTTTTCCCTCATACTCGATGCAGCTTGCCACGCTACGATTGCCTGTGCGTGCTGGGGTTGGTCTTTAATGAAGCTGTTAAATCGTTGACGTAGTTCCAGTAGGCCTTGTTTAATTGGTCTTTCGCGCTGTCACTTAGCCTTTTGTATATAACCCATTTAGCGGGGTCTCCAGAGGATTTAGCTTGTTTCCATAATCTACGCATCTTGCGAATTAATTTCCGTAGTTCAGCATTTAACCACGGTGCATTGCGCTGAGGTTTAAGTTGTTTTGATGGAATATTATGTTCGACAGCTTGGAAAAATAATATTTTCCAAGCATCCCAGACATCATCCACAGTCTCCATAAGATATGAACAGTCCCATTGCAAATTACCAAAATCTTCACGTAGACCCAGCCAATCTGTGGCGTGATAGTTGTAAACAAGCCTGCAACTACGTTCTGGTCTCTGAAACTTTAATTTTAGTTTGACTTCGATGGAACAATGATCAGATCCCCCAACAGGTTGACAAATTTCCAGATCCTTTACCAGCTCCGAAGCTGTGATGAAAACCAAGTGGAGAATATTTTGTTCGCTGGGAGGTTGAAGTACTATAGGGTGGTCTAATTTTTACAGAGAACGGGCACTAATTCTATGACCGGTGATTTGAATATGAATAAAAACAACATAATCAATCTTGGAGACCCTACAGGTGCTACTGATGCGATTAATAAGCAGTATTTGGAAAAATCTCATGTTAAACCCAGACATTACAATAATGAATTCAAATACTTGATGACTGATAAATTAAGATGGACTGATCTTCAGGCGGATAGTTTTGACATTACTAAAACTGATAGCTCAATGCTTCAAGAGGGTAACTACCATCAATACAACCGCAAAGTTCTATTCACAACTATGATAAAGGATCAGAAAGGAGTATACTCGTATCAGATTTGCTTTATGGTCTGCACCTTTATGTTAATATACCCCAAGCGGGTATTGATCTCAATACATATCCAGCAAGATGGACAAAAAACTAGATAATCGCGTATGGTGTTTTCAAACTAATGAAAACTAATGCTCGGAGAGTTGGGGCAACCAATGAAACTTCTATCACTTTACTAAACAGTTTCAATAATAAACGAGTTGTGTTTTGGCTAACTAAGAAAGGTACAGGGAATGCACTAACAGTAAAAGCATCAATAAGCAATTATTCCTCAACATTAACACTAAATTCAGCTTGAGCATCTCAAAGTAGCTATACATTCAAAATATTCTCAGAAGATGCAGTGATCCATAAAGAAACGCACACTTCAAAGTTTTGACTTTAATTCCGAAACATTTCATAAAATAATGTTGCAAGAGAAATTGAACGGCTTGTACGTTCTTTAATTTGTCTAAACTAATGATATAAACGAGTCAAAAGGAAAATATATTTCACTTCAATCATATCGATAAGAATAAAAGCCAGGAAAAGATTCAGGAAACCAAAGAGCTGTATAAGTACTATCATTATGAATTTTGGTGTTACCAAAAGGCGTACAAATACTTTAAGAAACTAAACTTGGCCATAAACATGTCTTCCACTGGGTTGATAGTAATCGGGGCTGTTGCTGGCGGTTTAACGGCCAATCCAGCCATTCTAGGAAGCATATCAGGCGCTGGTTTAGCTCTTAAAACATTTTCTGAGACAAAAGACTACAAACGGAAAAGTGAGATGAGTCACTTTTCTTTCAATACCTACTCGAAGCTCTTACTTGGGTTGAGAACTTCCTTTCGAGGAGGTACTTTCAATAAGGATGATTTCCTGAAGGAAATGACAGTCCTAGATGAAACAATCGTGGATTTTGCCCCATGAGTAACAAGATTTGAAAAGCAATACGTTAAAAAGAAACTGCGTAATTGTTCTCTCTCGATAGAAAACAAAATGGCAGACAGTTGTAGTCATCTCGTCCCCAGGGTCTCTCGCTCAATGAGTAAAATCTAATTCCAGTTAGGGGCTTCCCCTTACTTCCTGTCTTAATTCTGAGAAATTAGTTGGTTAATATTGTCCGTGATGAGATCGTACACTCTCTCCCACCAATCTTCGTAATATTTTAATGTCTTTTTTGACCGAGTGAGAGGAATAAGCTTGTATTCTACTCTTAAAATGTCAAATAGTTGCTTGATAATAAAATTTATGCTAATCAACCGTTTTCGACCAAAATTATCAACTTCCGGTGAAACTCGGTGAATCAGTTTGAATATTCTCAGAGTATTCTCTCTGTTATAATACCCGATTTGGATGTTATTCTTTTGAGCAATATCATTCATAACATTTATAATGTGATGTTTTCTGTGATATAGACTTCTTTCTAATCTTGTGTCTGTTTTCGTAATACTCAAAATATACGGGAGCAAAATATTCATTATTTACTTGGCCGCAATTCTTACACACAATAAAACCGTCTTTAATAATTCTCATAGAATCGCAGCAGAAGTACCTCTTGGGCTTACCGGAGTCTTGAATCCGTTTATTACAAAAGATACAATTAATTTGACCCTCTTGGATCAAAAACTCGTGAGCTTCTTTATTACATATTAATATCATTAATCTTTCTGGCCTTAAATCATTTACGGTTTTGCCTACATTAATGAGAATAATGAGTTTGACTCAAATATAAGGCCCGTTTGAAATAGTGTTAGGATGTATCTCTTTGAAGGTATTACTCAGATTGGAAAAACGCAGGGTCTTTCCGACTAATGCTAGTAACCAGATACCCTTGTTAATGTTGGGGTAAAAACCCTGCGGCTCCAACATTAACATTGGAAGGGAAAAATGAGAAAATAGATGAACACCCTTTAAGACAGGGCGTTGGGTAGAGCTATGGTTGCTACGGCGGCAGAAGTGCCGGTTCGCCCTTAAGCCAGAGAGGGAGAACCAATGAAATGAAATAAAATGAGAAAGTGGAGGGAAAAACAAACAAACAAACAAAAAAAGCTCAGGAGGGACTAAGGAATGGGGGGAATGGGGAGTGGGTAGGGATGGGAAAATAAGGGGTCCTCCTGAGAAGGTCTGGTGGCCACCAGTTTTGTTAATTTTTATATAATCTATTATTAGTTGAAGTCGATTGACAATTCATCGATCAACTGTTGTTGCTTTTTAGTTAACTCTTCTGTGCTTCTTCGTTAGTCTGCTTTTTGTACTTGGCCACTGATCCATAACGTTTACCATCAACTTTGGTATCATAATAGAGTAACTTTGTCATTGGATCATCTTTGATCTTGATTTAATCACCAAATTTCTGGCACAGGCGTTCACGCATTTGATTTTGTTTCAATTTGCGCTTGATGTTTGTATTTAATTTTGACTGTTTGTTTCGGGACTGATTGTTCGTTGAGCAAATGGTCCCCGTATTTTTCACTGTAATGTCTGATATACTCAATTTCCACTTTGTTCAATTCCTGTCTCTCCTTACAAGGAGCTAATGCTATGAGATGTATTGTTGGATTATAATCTTTGTATTTGAATACTGGACTCGATTTTGTTGTCAGGTGTTCCTGGAGCCGTTCTTGTAGATTTCTGATAGAACTGCCAATGTACATTTTATTGTTGTTTTTAAACATGATCTTGTACATTTGCCCCTTGTGATAATCATCGTTGAAGAAACTATTCACTGTAACTGTCTGCAGTGGCAATCTGATTCTGTGTTCTGGGTTTTATTTCGTTGTATCAATGTGAATGTATTTCAGTCTAGTTGTTCTGGATAATGCGGGGTAGAGCTGTTATCCATTTTCTCCACATCATAAATGTTGTAATGCTCGTCTATTGTTCCACCTTGATACTTGTACACTGTAACACAAAATGCCGGTATGAAAGATTCGCTAAATTCACTCTGACTGAATGTTTTATCATCAACTGTAAATTCAAGGTTACCATCTTCATTTTCTATTTTGTCAATTTCAAATTGCTCCATGTTAAACACATTCTTATTACGAATATTTTGTGTTACCAACATTGGCATCCCAACCGCTACCTTATATTTCGCCCCATGTCCTTGATATTTGATATTCACTTCTTCGTGGTCTAAGTTTTCAGTGTATCTTTCACAACATTCTTGTAACACGACGTCTTGTTTTTTTCAAATAACAAATATTAATGCAACTATCTTTTGGTGGAGTGAATTTGTACTCAAGTTTACCACTATTGAGGAACTTGGTTAATAGATCACGTGTTTGTGGATCATAACGGGCATTGTCTTCAATGTACTTCATTTTGACACTTTGTGGGCACATCTCTGAGATTGTAATGGATGTGAAATAATCGTAAAACATATCAGTTGGTTCAACTGGATCACATTGATTGGTATCACCAAACATAAATTGTGAGTTTGTATTTTGTGAATGCCCGATAGGGCTTTGTCATCCACTTATTCGGGGTCATGCTATACTCGTCAGTGAATATAGTCTTTCCTTCTAATGCTGTTATATCGTGCCCGTGATAATCACAAAAGAACAGATCAAATGTATAACACTTCTTGTCTAACTCGTAATTATTGTACACATCACACAGTACCGATGTTACATTTGCAATAGCTTTGTTAGTAAATGATAGGATAATGGGGTCATCAGCTGCTAGTGCCTTTTGACATAATCTATACGTCTTACCACATCCTGCACCACCAAAGTAGATTGCACCATCTCCAACATAATCAGGGTAATTTTCAGGATTGAAGTTTTCCCAATGTTTCTCGAAATATACGGCTGAACTATTTGCCCCATACTATCAATATCAAATTTAACATCTTTCTTGTTAGGATGTTGATGTTTGGGACTGGTTATAAATATACCATCTGTGTTAATAGCATAAAGCTGACTTATTGATTTACCATCTTTATGGCTCCAATTGTCCCACATCATGTTCAGACATTTTGATATGGACTGTGATATAACAATGCGGTTGATTGAAGTGTTGTCAGAAAATGTGCGCTCAATTTGTTGCTCTCTAACAAAATACAGCTCTTGTTTAGTGTTTGGATTCTGATAACTGTCAATTATAACATCACGATTTTCGGCAAGCGCGGATGTCCAGATGCATTGTGCAGTATCAAGTGAACTACAAGTGAATCCGTGATCCTTGCGACTATATTTTCTACCCAATTCACCAACCCACGGGATTTACATTGATAGGTGCATTATGATCCATAAACCGTGCATTCTGCTATTGTTATCAAAATGTAAATATTCAACAAAGTAATTGGATCTGATCGTATGCTCTTCAATAATGGGCTCAATTTTTGTGTCTGGTGGTAAGACGATTACATGGTTCTCGATTGTTGACAGTGTTGGTTTATCTTTTGGTATGTCAAATTTGGGTCCAATAATTATATCATCTTCGTTATCAATAAGTTGTTGGTACATTATATAATTACTCGAATTATTAGACCATTTCATATCAGACAAATGTTTCCATAAATTGTCTGCACCTCCTTGATTAGCTTGTGAGGCGATCTGTTTGAGGCAGTCATCTTGAATCAGGTACAAATGATGGTCTTTGACATAAAACACAAGACAGACTCATTGGTTGTTACTTACAATATGTTTCATAAATTTACGCCATGTTGAGTCATAAGCGTGAATTGATACATTTGGTTGACAGTGTTGAGCCCAATCTACTAACTCTTGTGTTGTCATCATTGGAAAGTTTGCCGCATATTCTTCTATCTCATCACTTAATTTTTGATAAGTATATTTCTGGAATCCCTTCTTGCCCTTGCAGTTGTGCCAAACAAAATCCACCATACAAGTGTTATCACCACGTTGTTTGATCTCGAATTGCTTGTGTAACAAGAATGTATTTCATTTTGGTGCACCAACTTTATGATCTTTGAAAAACTGTTCATTGTGCGTTGTGATAGTAGCTCCGATTTCAGCTATAGTTTCTGTTGACAAGACTGTGAAGTTGTTTTGGAGCAGTGTGTACATTAAAAATTTATACATTTCCGATTGGCATAATTTTGGGACGTATCTAGGATGCAGGCTTTCCATTTGGCGTTGGGGAGATGTAAAAGTTTTGGTATCCACATGAATTGAGGGGCTTGTATTTTGCAAGAGAGATTAGGGATGACGAGACCACCACAGTCGCGGGGTAATTTGCAGACTGAACACTTAATTTGTTGTGGATGGCCATTATTGAAAAAGCCCCAGATAGTGTCAGTGAGTTGTTTTTTAGCCCACGGGGGGGAGTGGGTAAATGGAAGCGGTATACCATAGCTTAGATACAGCTAACTGATTAAGAGGGAGGGAGCGGCCCCTAAGGGAAAGGTCTCTAGTTTTCCAGGGGTTAAATTTGAAGATTTTTTCATCCCAATTATCGTGAGTAGTGTCAACATTGCCAAAGTGATATCTAATGATTTTTATTTTTCGGGAAGTCCATCGTATGTTATGAGGTTGACCAGGTCAGCCTCTATTGGAACCTAGCCATAATCCTTCACATTTTTGCAAACTTATACGGGCGCCAGAAGCCTGTTCGAACAGGGTCACTGTAGAAAAAATTTCATTGATAGATTTATTGCCTACAACTGAGCGTAGTATCGTCTGCGTATTGACTAATCTTATCGGTCAAGCGGGGAGGGATAGGAATACCTTGAATGTTGGAATTTTGCCGTATAGAAATCACAAAAACTTCCGCAAAAATAACGTACAGCAGGGGGAATGGGGACAACCCTGCCACACCCCCATGGTTAAAGAAAAAGTTCCAGTTAAGTGACCGTTCATGCGCACGCAACTGGAAATATCGGTGTATAAAAGCATCATCCAGGAGACAAAAGTGGGATGAAAGTTAAAAGCGGACGTTGTTTGAAAAAGGAAATCCCAGTTAATGCGGTCAAAAGCTTTCAGCTGATGCAAACTAATCAGGGCCGCTGGAAGATTTTTCTCGTTAGCGATTTGGATTAAGTCACGCAATAAGAGGCCATTAGTGATAATTGAACGGTTGGGAACAGAGCATGTTTGATCGGGTTCAATAATATCTTCAAGGACATCAGCTAATCTTAAGCTGATCATTTTGGAAAGGATTTTATAATTGCAATTCAACAGGGAAATGGGGCACCAATTTTTTAAATCGGTACGATCTCCTTTTCTATACAGTAATGTAATTAAACCGGTGCGTTGGCTTGTGGACATTCAGCCGGAATGTAAAAGTTCGGTGAAGATGAGCAAAAAGTCATCAGCAATAAGGTCAAAAAATTGTTTGTAAAACTCAGCCGGAAGGCCAACGAAGCCAGGGGATTTACCATTTGCCATTTGTTTAATTGATTTTTCCAAATCCTGACAACTAAAAGGTTGGGTTAGAGCGGTGTTTTGATCGTCTGAGATCTGTTTGTATATTTTTGTCAAAAGCTGCATTTGAATGGGTTTGTTGCACGGTTCTGCCCTATATGAAGATATGTAGAAAGATTTTATTTCAGCACGTATTGCAGCGGGTTCAGAAATTAAACCAGAATTTGAGGACTGAACGACACGAATCAGTTTATCCTCGGCATGTTTCTTAAAGGCTGGCGACATGATAGGAGTTGAGAACACTAAAATAAATAAAGAATTACTTATGTTTTTTGCGGCTGTTCTTCTTTGTTTGTTGGCTTGTCTTCTTACGCATTTCTGCTCGATTCAAAGGAGAGCGGGAACGCGAGCATTCAGCAGATTCGTCATGTGTTGATGAAGCAAAACCAGAGGGATCAGAATCTTGAGAACTATCGTGGCCTTCCGTGGTTGTATTATCAAATGCTGCTGAAGGGGTAAATAATTCCGCTCAATTTTCAATTGGTTGTGGATCTTCAGGGACGGCGGTGATGTTGTTGTTTTCTCTGTTATGGTCAGCGCTGGCTTCTCCGCTCGGAGAATTTTCATCGTTGTCAGGTTGGATGATGTTAGGACATTCAGCGCGAATATGACCAAACTCGTCACAGTGAAAACACTTTTTTTTGGCCCTTTCTGAGGACCTCTTCCAAGGTGAGTGGCTGAGTTGCAATACGGGCTCCTGGGAATCCGGCCTGCATAAAACAGTGAAGCTCGACGCTCGTACAAGGTGATATAAGAAGGTAAAACCTCTTCAGGTGGCCCTTCACCTTGTGGTTTCAGCATGACACGAAATTTTGCAGATTTGATGGACGGGAACTCTTTCAAGAAAATAGGGAGAACCTGTTTAACTTCTGCACAATCGGCAAGCGCCTCCAGAATATCGTCAGAAGTTGTCCTGGGCAGGGCGAAAGTGACTGTCGCAGCGATCAAACAAGCATTGTATGGTGTGGGAAAGACTTTCTGTTTAAGCAAAGTAAACTTGCGTTCCGCAAGTGAGTCTCTCCGCCGTGGAGATAGACTTCAAAATGATGGACCAATTTCCTTTCCCAGGATCTTGTTGGATGGCTTCTATTTAATCCAGCTGTACACGGAACAATAAGGCTGTGGCAATGTCATTGGCATTTGCATTTGGCAAGGTGGAAAACTTTAACCAGCAATATTTGATCGATGCAGACATTTGAGTCCTAGCTGCTTCTGCATAAGCCATGTTGACAATGTAATGATTCGGTTGAGCACAAAATGAAGCAACTTTGTTGACGAGAAACCGCAAAAAGCCGGAAAAACGAGAGAACAAAACGTACGTGGCACAGTGCCTCCCGCGTCGAGTAAGTTTTTTTTTGTTGTTTTTCGGGCACCCCCAGCCACGGACCGGGTAGTGTAATGGTTGAACGACATCACGATACTTAACAGAGCCAGAGTGCAATGGCTCTGCCGAGCAATGCCTGAAGGAGGAAACTACAGTACCTTAAAATCACCCGTGAATTAAACCTGGCCCCCCGGAAACGTTCCCCGCCCAACAGGGCACCGGAGCAGTCGGGCGTGCTAAGACTACTATAAAGTAACGAGTTCCACAATGCAGAGAACTGCATACAGGAGAACCCTTACCCGCGTCAGGTAAGTTTTTTGTATTTGAGGTAAATGGCTGGCCCCCAGTAGGGTGGTGTAATGCCGCCAGATTTAACGTCTAGTACCAAACACACATCAAACGGGGTAGTGCACCAGCACAGAAACTGGCTGGGGGGATTGAACCCCAACCCCTACATACACCGTTCAAGACAAACATCTACAGGACAAACGTTTACATGACAAAAGAACAAGTTAAAAGACGTGGGCACTGCCTAAGGCTATGACTAAAACTAAAAACACGTGCACTTGGAACCACTCCAAAAGGAGAAAACTAAACTGAAACTAAAAAACGGACACGAACAGTCCGGAGACACACTCACTCAAGCAAGAAGGAGACCCAGTACAACCAACAAAGGCGACCAAGAAACCAAAGACACTCACTCAAGCAAAGAAAACTCATGGCCACCAACGACTAAGAGAAACAAGACACACTCACTTCAGCAAAAGGAAACCCAGTGCAACCAACAAAGGCGACCAAGAGACACTCACTTAAGAACGAAGGAGACCCAGTACAACCACCAAAGACGACCAAGAGACCATAGACACACTCACTCAAGCTAGAGACGAAAGTAAATAAACCCTCTGACACTCTCCCAACAACGTCATTTGCTCCTCACTGTCTGTGAAAATAACGCTGACAATGTGATGACCTGAACCTTTTGAAGAGAATACAAAGGTGGCACTTTGCACGGGCCTTAATAACCTCAATCAGAGGAAGAGCCCCGGGCTTGACATCACGGAAATGGTAGTCATTACGCGCCCTTTACAGGAAATACTTGCCAAGATTCAGCAGGTAAACAAAAATACGAGAAACCACAGCAAGTTCAGAAGCAGAGAAGCCAAAGAGGACATGACACAACAGAGGACACAAAGACAAACCGCAAAACATGAGAGATTGAATCCAGCCAAGAACGCTCTGAGCCAGGGCACACTTGAAAAAAAAAGTGAGACGGAGCCTCCAGAGAGCCACAAAAACAATTTGGGTCAGAGTTGTACCCAAAAGAAATTAGCCCATCGGCAGTGTACAAGACACCATGAGCTACCTGCCAAGCCACATCAATGACAGCTCTGTCAACAGGGCAAAAACTAAGCTGCCTTAAGTGGCGGACCAGTACAATGAGCCATACAGGGTGTAACGTTTTATATCGTTTGAATTAGGGACATAAAGAGGGACACATCAACTAGTGAACTCCAGTTTTATTAATGAATCTTCGAACGTTACAAGAGAATCAATGAGTTATTGTTCTAATCACACAACAGCCGATTGTAAACTAAGGCGATGATTCAACTACTATTATTAGATTACATCACACGAGTCCCTATCTTGATTTACTGTCAAGTCCGATATTAAAATGTCATAGATCGAATATTGTGACATCTTTTTCTTAATAGTTCATCAGGTAATCATCGTGCGAAGCTGGCAGTTTCCTTACACGGGTTGAACAACGTGGTTGAGTGACTGGTTCGGGAGTCACACCTGAGGTGTCTTCTCGACAACGAGTGAGCTGTGTTGTTTCTTGGCTGTTAACGGGAGATGTTACATCGGCATCATTGTTAGGAAAATCTTCAAGTGAAGTGTGTGGAGGTGCTTCGGCCGTTGTTCTTAGTTAGCACCTGTTGCGATGGTAACGGCGACCTGTGACTTCCACTTCCTAAGAGCGGTTAGGTAGTGCCTTGACGCAGCTGCCAGAGACAATTTTGTCACCAGGGAGTTTCATTCAAATCTTTCGACCAGGCTGGATTGGAGGTAGCGGTTGACTTTTCTTGTTGTACTGCAGTTCTTGTTTCTGTTTGCGCTGCGCCAACTTTGCTTCTGTTTCGGAGTCTAACTGTGGCTTCAGGAGTTTGGTATGTGTTGGCAGGAGTGTTCTTGTTCTTCTACCCATAAGACGCTGGACAGGAGAGGTTCCAAGACCCTCTGTGGGCGTGTTTCTCCAGTTCAAGAAAGCTAGCAATGGATCTCTGTTGTCTGCTTGGGCTTTCTTTAACAGATTTTTGCAGATTTTAACGGCGTTCTCTGCCTTTCTGTTTGACTGGGGATGGTGCACACCCGGGACAGAGCTAAAGCATTAATCACAAGGGCACGACCCTGAAAGGACAAGATGCACTGGCGCCAAGAGAGGAGAGTGTTCTCTACTGCCGCAATGCAAGGCTTCCAATTGTCCTCGTCGAGATCACCAGGGCCTAAGAAAACCCCAAGGACCTAAATTTTTACTGATGACCACTCAAGGCCAACCAGCAGGTCAGAACAATTGGCCCAAGGCCCAAGCCAAAGACCTTTGGACTTGGAGAGATTGAGCCTGGGGCCAGAACCTCGCTCATACACCTCATAGACATTAAAACAAGCACGAATGGCATCATCAGAACACACGACCAGCGATGTGTCTAGCCTGATTCTCAGACGTCCGAGGTCGTTCGCGGTCCCTTTCGCTTCCCTCCCTCTCCTGTCTGATATACTCTGTACGAAGTCGTGTTCGTGACGTCAGAGCCCCTTTTGTATATGAAAAGCCAATCACAACGCGTGTAAGAAATGAAGCATGGAAAAGTAAACAAATCAGTTTTCCGTGGGTTTTTCCTCGATCAGATTTTTGGAAAGCGAAGATTTCCTAGCTATGTTTCTAACTTCTACGCCGAAAAAAGCCGTCTTATCCCAGACGAACTTGATTAAGTGCTTGATCTGCACTGATGTTCTTGAAACAAGCGACAGAATAGCGGTTTTTGGGCGCTCACAGTGGGATTTGCTAGGGACTCTGCAAGATTTTAGGCGGTGAATTACAGTCTTCGAACGAGGACTTGCAATACGTTTGCAAAAGAAAATGTTACCCAAAGTTGAAAAAGATCGAAAAGATGATGTAGAATCTCAAAAGTCTCGAAGACGAGTTGAGGGCAGAAATGTCTAAAAATACCGTGGTTCGCATAAAGCGGGGATTGAGTCAAGATCAAGCTCAGGACTTACCTGTCACGAGAAAGCTGGAAGCAAAGCCAGTGAAGAAAGCTCTATCTGCACCTTCAAATCTACCTCAACATCAAATGAGATTTCCGTCGCCACTAACGGCGGTTAAAAGTCTAACAGGGCCACCTCCCACAGTTTCGATGGTAGGATATACAGCAGTAAGGCATTCAAGTGTTCCTGTGGTGGTGCGAGCATTTCCAGCTTGTGTAAACATCGGGAGGAATTTCTTCTCACCAGCAAGTCAACTTAGCACATCCCAGCAGCTACTACCGGACAAACGCGGTGCAGCAAATAGGGAAACAGTGCCCAAAATACCAAAATTAAACGAGGCTTACCTGTAAGGTGAAGTTTGATTTGGGTTCTGTGAGTCATTGGTCGGGAGCGAAGGAGTCATGTGAGAAAGCGCACGAGCCCGGGAAGATCAGTCTTTAACAGATGTGAGCACTTACACCCAAGCATGGGTGGGTGAATAACACATGGGTGGGCACATGACTCCTTCGCTCCCGACCAATGACTCACAGAACCCAAATCAAACTTCACCTTACAGGTAAGCCTCGTTTAATTTTGGTATTCTGTTTCGTCATTGGTCATTGGTCGCTACGGAGTCACGTGAGATTTTAAAGCAGTGTAAGTGCGAACTCAAATAAACAGCAATGATTTATATCAACATGAATCTGCTTTAATAATATGCTCTCTTAGCCATCAAAACATACAACCGTAAGAACTATCTTAGTTGTCCCCACATACAGCTTTAAGGAGTTCAGCCCCAAAATTCTCTCGAGGGGCCACTGGTTTGTCATAAAACTTTGTAAATGTGGACTCCTGGGACCACCCAGCACTTTTCATAATTGTGGCAATAGAAATGTTGTTCCCCTTTGCTGCAGAAGTAGATGCTGATCTGGTGCTGTGTGCACTGTATTTTGAAGTGTCAATTCCAGCATCAACCAATGTAGTCTTAATCCACCGGCTTACTGTATCAGGGGAAACAGCTTTGTGAGGCTTAGTGTAACTAATAAAAAGCTGCTTCACATCACCCCAAAGAATATCTGTACGCTTCAGATATTGCTGAAGATGCTTTACAATACAAAGACTAACATCTGGTGCATAGGCCCGAAACTCAATACAAGCTAAATGTTTACCAGGTCTCGAAGTTTTTAACAATGAGTTAATGGAAAACACACACTTATCAGCACTTATTTGCATACAATCAATTGATAATGTGTGCAGAGTCTGGCGACGCTGTCCTGAAAGCAATGCCATCAACATAACCACTTTCAAAGTCAAGTTCTTCAGACTAAGTTTCTCAGGTGGGCCTAGTTTAGCTAGGTAGGCTAATACCACCGTCACATCCCAAGTTTCTTGATACCTTGGTAGAGAGGGTCTGCATTCGAAGATTCCCTTGATGAAACGACAGACTAAGGGATGCTGTCCAAAAGTGTAATGCTCTGATGTGTAAAACAAACAGTAGATAAAGCACACCGGGCTGTATTGAGAGCACTATATCCAATCCCTGTTTGGTAGAGTTCTGCCAGGAAATTAATCCCATGTTCTATAGTGGCTGAAAAGGGATTAATCTGCCTTTGACTACAGTACTGTTCCCATTTAGCGATGAATGGTTTATATTGTTGTTTAGTACCCTTTCTCCAGGACTGCAGGATGAGTGAGGTAGCTGATTCCGAAAGGCCTCTGCCTTCAAGTGATTTCCGGACAAGTGGCAGATCAGCAGGGTGAGTTTCTGGTGTAGTGGATGCACCAATTCTGGCTGTTGAGGTAGAAATAAGGTGTGTTTCTTTTTGGGAAGCACAAGGGGTTTCTGAACCAGCAGTCTCATTACCGATGGCCACCATGGCTGAGTCGGCCAGCAAGGCACAACCAACAGTCCTGTGGCCTCCTCTGCTTGGACTTTCTGTAACACTTTTGGGATGATACTAAAAGGAGGAAAAGCATAAAAAATGTAAGGTTTCCAAGAGATTGAAAAGGCATTAATAGCAATTGCTTCAGGATCAGGTTGGTAGGCGACAAATGGCCTTAACTGGTAATTAAGCCGAGAGGCAAATAGGTCAATCTGAGGCTCAACATGAAGTTTCCTAACAGCCTCGTGGAAAATTCCTCTGTCTAAGGTCCATTCAGTTTCTTTCCTAGATTTCCTGGACTCTTCATCAGCTAGAGTATTCTCTTTACCCGGGATATGACTTGTGGTTAACCACATGTTATTGTCAAGGCACCATTCCCAGAGCGTACGGGTTAAATCATTTCGCTTTTTGGAATGGCTTGTGCCCATTTTACCTAAATCTGACACAGCAGTCATGTTATCAATTCGCACAAGGACATGCTTCCCTGATAGTTCTTTATGAAATGCTTTGAGAGAAAACAACACTGCAAGCATTTCAAGATAATTAATGTGATTAGAAGCTTCTTCAGGGGTCCAATGCCCCCCAATCTTGACATTATTGAGTACTCCTCCCCAGCCTCCTTTACTTGCATCTGTGTATAAAGTGATCTCTGGCTGAGGAAGGCTTATAGGGTTATGCAGTGACCTTGCTGAGTTTAGCCACCACTGCAAATCACTGCGAGACAACTCAGATAGTTGCATAAATGCATCAAAGTTACCCTTGTTTAAGCGCAAGGCCTCTGTTTTGTCCATGTCCAGTGACCTAAAATGCAAGGGTCCCAGCTGTGCTGCCGGAAAATTTGATATGAGCAACCCAAGAGTGGATGCCACCTCTCTTATTGTGGGGTGTGGACACTGCAACAGGCCTTGACAGGTATGAATTATCTTCTCGATCTTCTCAGAAGTTGGATAGACTGTCATTGTAATTGAGTCTATAATAAAGCCCATAAAGGTGATTCGCTGTTGCGGAACAAAGGATGATTTTTCAGGGTGTACAGTAAACCCAAGGGAATCAAATAAGTTGACAGTATCCCAAACATTTCTTTCACAGTCATCATAGTCGTCACCCTGGAGATATGAGTCATCAATATGACTTGCTGAAAGGTGACCCAGCTGTCTTAAATGTGAATAAACTGGCTTTAATAATTTAGTAAACTTCCTGGGGCAAAATGCCAATCCATTTGGAAAGCAAACATACTTATACAGTTTTCCTCGCCACTGAAACTTCAGGTATTTTTGGTCTGCAGTGGCGATAGGTACAGAATAATAAGCATCCTTTAAGTCTATTGATGCCATAAAGCACCCAGGTTTAACCATATGTAAAACAGTATTAAGTGAGTCCATTTTAAAATGGTGATATTGCACATGAGTGTTTAGGCACTTGAGATTTAAAATAACTCTGAAGGAGCCATCCTTTTTGGCCCTAGTGAAAATAGGAGAGATATATTCCCCTTCTTCGTGACTACTTGGGGTAAGAACACCTTTAGCAAGTAGTTTATCTATTTCGGTATCAATGACATACTCTTCATCCAAATCAAGGATTTTCTTCTCTTTGGGAACAACTCTTTGATAAGGAGTCCTAGTAAATTCAATTGGCTGGCCTAATATCATTTGCAATATCTCAGGGTCTGAGGTTAAGGCCTGCCACTGATTATAATATTCTCTCAGCCCCCCTGCTTTAAAGCAGTGAACTTTGTGCTCAAGATACTGCAACATATTTACCTTATCTGTAGGAATATCAGATCGTTTCACTGGCTGGACTTCTTCGCGGTTTCCCGCGGTTTGTAGAAATTGTTGTGTGGCCGGTAAGACCGGCCCCTCTTCCCTAAAAAAAGGCTTTCCACTAGAGTGAGAAGATTTGCCCTTCCAGCCCTCGCTGTGGTTTCGATAAGATGACTTGGCAGTGGTCGTATGACCAATTTTGTTGGTTGCTTTGATGTTGTTAAGCTGAGAGTGCAACTCATCGCCAAATAACAAGCCCGTGATGGGTACTTGAGAACCACACAACGCGGAATATTCGGCATTTAAGTTTGGTTTGATAGCGTCGCGTCGACGGTAAGACAGCTCAATGTTTACATGTCCTAACAATGCCAGAGCGTCAGCGTTATATGTGACTAATTTCCCCAATTTCTCAGTGAGAGCCAACGCTGAAGTCTTCTCAGGATCTGCACGGATGGCCAGCAGTGTGTCAGTCGCTTTAGCGACAGCACTACCGACTTTGACAAGTACTTTCTGCATGTTTGCAAGACGTAAATCCGCGCTCTTGGTCCCGTGCTTCAGCTTATTCCATATCTCGGGGTTGACCTTTGGCACAGTTAATTTCTCACAATTATCGGGTCGATTATATTTCGCCAATTTTTCTTTTAATTTGGCTTCCTCCAACTTAGAGCCCCATCGCTTATTGACGATATCCGCCAATTTCTGAGCGACTTTCGGGTCAGTTTGCTCGTCCGACTCAAAGTCTTGAGCAATTTCATTGAGCAATGCGTCCTCTGTGACAGAGCTGCCCGGTTTTGGCGGGTCGCCGTTGGGCGGGAAATTGAGTGCCTCGGAATCTGACTGTTCAGGGTCTGAATCTCCGCTATCGCTCATTGTACTAGGTGCAGGAGGTTGTCTGCTCCTTTTCGGTGGTGTAGCATGGTCTGCTGGTGCGTCAGCTAAACGTTTCATTGCGTTTTCCATTGACAGCATGGTGGAACTCATTTGGGTCATGGCCGACAATACGTTAGCCAGCACTTTGTCTGTGCCCTGGTGCGAGCGATTCGCTGACTCATTTTCTTCAGAAAGTAAATTATCTTCTTCTGCCGGTGAAAGGGGGTCCCTTTCACTGATATTTTCGGCAGCCATACGGCGATTTTCTCGGTGTTCGCTCAACACTGAGCGAGCAAAACAACAAACGTCCGACCTTCCCGAAGGATCGCACACAACTGATCTTCCCGGGCTCGTGCGCTTTCTCACGTGACTCCGTAGCGACCAATGACCAATGACGAAACAGAACTAACTTAGATAAAGACCCTTGTGTGCAGGTGTGGAAATTTCTCTTTTGGTTGTAGAAATTACAGTAATAATTTAATTTGTATTTACAGTTTGGCACAGTACTTTCTCGTAATATAAATTTCTAATCTCAAAGTCAAACTTTTGTGACTTGATTATTTATTATTGCTTATTAATGGTAACCAAAGAACCTACTTGATATAGCGTGGATAAACAAGGACAAACATTAAAATGGCTAATTTCTGCCAGCAGTAGGTTTTAACATGCGTGTTTTACTCCATTCGATAATGGCTCATTGCTTGAAAAGGAATTTATAAAATAATGGTTTGAACATTTTTATATTTTGACATAAAGTGGATATGAAATGCTGCTCCTTAAGTATTATATTTTAAGCTAATTGTTTTTTGTCAAGTGTGAGTACATAATGAGTTTGTAAAACACAAAATAGTTTTGTACAGAGTGCTTATGTTCAACAAATACTTTTCATATCAAGGTCACCTTGAACTATCCAGGATGTGCAAGGAATTCAAGGCAACCTTGGGTGCAGATCTTCAGACCCTTGGAAAAGCCTTAGCAAGACGAGGTACTTATAAACAGATTGCAGATGCTGCATTTCGTTGCTCTTCACTAAAAACCTTCCTAATAAAGAAAACCTTACAAGCCCTGGGCAAAGAATGCAATGACCTATGTTCCAGAAAAAAGCCATCTGTGCTTTGCAAGAGTGGACCAGATGAAATGGAGAACTTTTCTTTTCAAAAACTCTGTGAAGAATGGAAACAGAGAGCACCCCTTTTTTACTCCTTTCTCACAACATGTGCAACAGTCAAGGAGAAAGGTTGTGACTGGACACCTGCCATGGCAGTAGCTGGGTCCACCCTTTTAAAGAATCGCAATATGCACATGAATGCAACAGCATCACTTATCTCTCTCATGGTCAGGCAAAGTGCAACACAGGTTTGCATATGAAATTAATGAAACTTTGGTTTGTTTTTTACATCCAATTCCAGACAATCAGAGGCTATCATGGATGTTATAAGTAAAAAATAATCTTCCTAATAGCCAAAGTAGCTTATCAAGGCTGCGTCGCAGTTGTCATGCCATGCAGTGACCTGGAGAATTGCCATAGTTGCCTTATTTCTATGATCTATTATTAACTAACAAACTAGTAGAAAATTTTCCTGATACCTCACATGGTTTCATTTATCAGAGCCAAATATATCTGTTACCGTTACAGTGTGGTTTAAATGTTGTTCAAACCAATTTGCTCTTGCCCTTTTTGTCTCATTTTGAAATAAAGAAAATGAAATCAAACTGGTTTGAAAAACAAAAATTACAGCCACATGGAAATAGAACAACGTCATAATATGTATATACAGGTTTTAGTTTTAAATATCAATTTTTTTGCATTGTTTACGTCCTGTAGAAGTTGGTTCAGCGTTAAACTCAATGAAGCTCTCAGTATCAAGTAAGACCTCTTTGAAAAAACGTGAGTCCTATGGCCATAAGTTTGATGAAAAACTTAAAGAACTGCAACACCTTCAAGCTAAAGTGATTTCCAATCCAGAGGAATTTAAACATGAACACACGGATGGCACTTTCAAAATTGTGCTTGACAATATTGATCTCAGAATCGCAACCCATGACATGACTTCTGATCGACAAAACAAAGACATTCATTGGGTTAACCATTCTGCTATTAAAAACCGTGTTACACTTGGAAGCAGGAAGAGGGAGCAGCTAGAGTTATCACAGCTAGATGATTGCCAGCTTCTTCCAAGTGCAGCTGATCACGAAAAGTTGAGAAGGGATTTTACCTATCTGGTTTCACGTGTACTTGTTGAGCATCTTCCCTGTTTGGAGTTTCTACAATCTGTTTGTGTAAAGCATATACCACATCAATTCAGCAAAGAAAACTGAGAAGGTAATTATCCATAAGCCTTGAGTAATCAATAAAAAAAGATGGAATAATTGCAAGAATGTTTAAAATGTAATCTTATTCTTATTTTTACTTCCACAAGGTTCTTTTGGGTGTTATTTTTAAAAGTGAAAATAAATCAGAGGAAATGTTTGACATCCTAAAACAAATAAGAGGTTACTCCCCAAACTTAGAAAATGCTGACCAAACTTTGCGTAGAAGCATTCCCATTGTTGGGGACCAGCTCACTGTTGAACGTGGTGTGAATGTCATTCAGGCTGTCCAGAATTCTTACACTCCACAAGAAAAATTAGAGGGCATCCACATGGAAATTACTGACTGGCATACTGCTGTTACTTTCTTGAATGTAAGGAAATGCAGTATTTCTTAATGCTTAACTTGTACATGTCTTTGAAAATGCTGTCCACACCTCATTAAGTTTTTACTTCCAGGGGCAGAAAGTTCAAACCATCTTCAGAAGATTTCATACCATTATGGTCAATAATACAAAAAAAAGAAATCTGTACTCAACGTTTTTATCGCCTAATCTTTTTCACAAGTAGATGGAAACATGAAATGTGAGGATGCAATAAAGTTTTACATCTAGATACAACCAAGTCCTGGAGTTTGTCTGTTTACTGTCACATCTCATAAAAAATAGCCTGATTCTTAGACATCCAACGTCAATTGCAGCCCCTTTCTTTCTCTCCCGCTACGCCGTGATCAACCTCAGGTGTCTGAGAATCAGTCTACTAAAAAAGAGCCTACAATCTTACCAATATTATAGTCTACTAACAATAATACTAATAGCAACAATAACATTTTCAATAGGAATACTTATTATAGCAATGATAATAATAATATTGATACTAACACTGCAACTAATACTACTACCAATAATAATAATTGTATGTGTTGTAGTTAATTTTTTATCTCAGGTAGATTTTTTTTTCTTTTGTTTCAACCCCATTAGCATACATTACCATACCCAAAAACAGAAGAAAAAGAAAAATTACCTGAGATAAAAAATTAACTACAACATATGCAATGCAACCAAAATTTAATTTTCTTTGTTCTAGGTATTTTTTAAGAGGTACTATTCAACCATTTCTGACACAGACAAAGGGACTCTTTTTGCTGATCGCAATTTGATTAACCGACGGAATGTGACAGCTGATGTGCACAGCAACTGGGCACACTGCAAAGCATTTGCCATCCTTGAAATAAAAGCACGTATCATTGCGGCAGCAATGTTGGTGCTCGGCATGAAAAAGATCAGTGATCAGCCGACACACAATCTATCACCTGTTGCTGCAAGAAGTGGTAATGACCAGGAGAAAAAACATTCCTTAATGAAACTGTCTGGCCAAATTGTAGATCAATTTGTTATAGATCAGCACTCCCTAAATAGCTTCTTAGATGGAATACTTTCTGAACAGGAAAAGAATGATGCTGTTAATAATCAAGAGCTGACTACTGATGGAAGATTCCCCTGCCGAAGCCCAGGATGTAATAAATCATTTAAATATGATGGCAAAAGGAGGAGAGACCATGAACTTACCCATGATCCGCCCCCTGTAATCCCTGAAAAGCCTGTGCTATCCTCTAATTATCCCAAGAAAGGTTCATTGAGTGATTTAGATGATCATGATGATGTTTTTAATTATAACTGCTCACTGTTAGCTCAAGGACTCTTGTTTTTGAACTTTCTTTGATTCAACATCAGAGGGAGATGGTGACAGATCAATTAGATGCTGGAAGTTCTTTCTGCTGCATTTCAAAAAAGACAAATCTACTACAAAGTATGCACTAGAAGCTCTTTACCTGCTTTTGCAGGTATATTCTCTCCTTCCCCCAGCTGAGGCCCACAGCTTGGTATGGAATCGTACAGTTCACAACAAAGGGGGGCCAGGGAAAAATGTTGCTATTGATCTTGACTTGGAACATGACAATAATGATCTAAAACAACCTATCAAAAATCTTGGGCCAAATGTTACAGAGGATGCAGTAAGGAGAATTTCAAATGGACAGCAAAAGTCCAAACAAATGCTTTCTTGCATGGACAGAGAAATTCTTGTCAAGCAAAGGTCAGGCAAGCATGTTTCAGCTGACTACTCAAAAGATGTAAGAGCTGTTGTGAATTCACTTATTGAAGACTCTGTGTTTTGCCGCACTCCAGGAAGACATTACAAGCACTTTTCAAACTTTGTCAGAGACTCATTGTCAAGGCTGGACATGTCCAATTTATATCAGTGGATTAATAAGCACAAGAAAAACATTGACCTTGCAAGAAAAGCAAGATAGACTTGACTTGTAGCATAAATTTATCGGCGCATAATGAACATTGTTTTCTAAAATTTCAAACTGCAATTAATTTGTGATAGATTAACTCCTCATCTCATTTCATCCTTCTTTTACTTTCTACATTATATGTAGTACCAAACAGTAAAAACCTGCAACTGAGGAACTGGTTTTTAAGAACCTGTTAGGCTAAAATTTGCCAGTTACCTGTAGGCCCCCTCTCTACATAGATCTGTTTGCATTGTTCAATGAAAGAAGAATTAATACTTTTAGCTACCAATGTATTTTTTCCTTCAGAAAATAAGAACCTTAATACCCTAAATTTGTGCTAAATTACCATTTATGTAAGAACCTGTTTAGGCTACAGTGTAACTAGGGAAATGCAGGTTCTGTAAGTTAAAGGGTCTTACTGTATCAAATTAAAGTCAAATAGGTATGATAAAACACCACAAGTACAAATGTACTTATTACTTTATAATTTACATAATCCAATGAACAAACAAAGGTAAATTTTCATCTAAAGAGATAAACAGCCTAAGAAGAGAGATGTCTAAGTTTGTGACAATAGTTAGCAAAATAGAACACCACATATCAAGAACAAGCTTAACTTACTAGAAATGTTAATTCACTCTATTTGAACTTTGTCAATCAGATCGCCCAGTTCGGGAATATGCATATCACTGCTTTCAAAATCTTGACTTTCCTCTACAAAGGTGGAATCATCATATAATATGTTACTAGCAGAGAAGTTGTCCCAGTCCACATCCATTAACTCCACATCATCGAAAAATGCATCCTAGTCATCATCTCCTTCATCAACTCCATCAAAGTAATTTTGACAGTCATATGCTTGCCCTGCATCGTGACTTAAATCTTGGAAGACCTCTGCCAAAGTGTCCATAATTGCATATGCATGCCTTTCTTTCCAGATTTCAACATTTGCCTTGATGTCAGAAATGCTGAATATCTTGTCACAGTTTTCCAAAACTTGAGCAATCTGAGAGTCTGAGAACCCAATTAACAGTTCAGGAACAGATGCAACTGGTAATCCTCCTTTCGGAGATTGATGTAATAGCTCCATCAAAAGTGATTTCCTTAATCTTATGAGCTTTCCTTTCAAAATGGCTTTCTGTGAAGTGGAAACTGTACGTGTCTTTCCAGCATAAGGGGCAGGTGCTGAAATAGGAACTTTCAAATGTTCATCCTTAGAACAAAGGTCATAACAAACAAAATCACTTTGAGTGCCACTTTGAGGCTTTCCACCCTTTTGATCAAAATGGCCCATTAGAAATGCACGTCTGCAGGTATATTTGCCTTTAACATAGTCTTTCATGTCTTTTTCAACATGAAGAAGCATCAGTGGCTGGTATAGCAGAAGGGCTTTACTCGGGCTTCCATCCCTACCTGCCCTTCCACTCTCCTGAATGTAGGCCTCCACAGACTTTGACGCTCCCAAGTGGATTATTCTTTGGACCCCTTTACAGTTAACTCCCATGCCGAAGGCTATTGTACAGATGAGTACTCGAATGCAGCCAGTTTCCTGTCCCATATCTTCTAAAACAACCTCTTTGATTGACTTTGAAGAAAGGGCATGCAGCATTTCAACTACACGATATTTGAGATCTTTGTTGTCATTGGCAAATATTGAGTCACCCATTTCTTGTGCAAAGAGGGAATACAATGTTGAACACTGCTCAATGGTTTGGCAATATATAATTGTTCTTTCTGTTCCGCCCCTCTTCTCTTTCAGTTCATTCATTATCCACTGGAAACATTGAATGAGTGGATTACGCTTATCCATGGTCTGGACACTGTAACAAATATTTGCCTTGTTTGGGCTTTCAGATACTTCAACAAATTTTCCAAATCGAAGGACAGAAGTTATTGTTTCCTTTGTCTGTCTTGTTGCTGTGGCAGTTACAGCCATGAACGGAATTTTATTTGGTACCAAAGAACGCAGCTCACTTAATTTGTAGAACCATCTTCGAAAGGCCATTGCCTCTTTACTCTTGGAAGTTCCCCTGTAAAAGTAAAAAAAAAAAACAAATAATGATAGTGCCCTCTTTCTTTGCATGTATGTTTCTGTTGAAGATTGTCAAGAACTTTGCTCTCAGATAAGCTCACTACTGTTCTATCGTTGCTATGATTATTTTTTCCCTCGCTTAAGGTTATTATAAGTGATGGACCTAAAGTTGTTTGGGTGTCAAATTAAAAAACCAAAAATATTGCTTACCAATGGCTAATACAATGTGCTTCATCCACAACGATGCCAATTAAATTCTTCTGGTAAACGTCGGAAGATAACATGCTTCGCCACCTACCATTTCCTAATAAGGATTCCGGCGAAGAAAATACCACGCAGCACTCTCCTTTCTCAATCCTCATGTCAAGTACCTTATCTTCTCCTATCGAGCAAGCTGAGATGCCACATTTCCGTAAGTAACTTGTTTGATCTTCCATGAGGCTCACTAGAGGGGATATTATAATTATTACTGGGTTTGCTGCAAATCCGTCGCGGCCTCGTGATAACTCGGCGTGAACTAAAGGAGCCATCTGGAACACAAGAGACTTTCCAAACCCCGTTGGCAAGTTTAGAAGAACGTCAGTACCATAAACAAACGTTTTGAGCGCTTTGAACTGTTCGGGGAACAGTGTTTCCACGCCAAAAACTTGGCAAGCATTTTGCACAGCTGAATCGAAATCTTCTGCCATTTTGATTTGACTCGATGTGTGGGAAATTACATTCCATACATTCCACACTTCTTGAAATATGGTACACGCGCTCTGATTGGTGAAAATTGACAATGACTCTGACGTCACGAACACGACTTCGCACAGAGTATATCAGACGGGAGAGGGAGGGAAGTGAAAGGGACCGCGAACGATCTCGGATGTCTGAGAATCAGGCTACGATGTGTCATCAGCATACTGAGAAATTGGTGATAAAGGGTCAGATGATCCGGGGAGACAACGGCCTTTGATACGTGCATTGGCACGAATGTTACACGCGAGCACTTCAGCAACAAGAAGAGGAGACAAAGGGCAGCCCTGACGGATGCCACGAGACAAAGAAAGGAAAGGAGACAGATGATCATTTACATTAACGGAACTTTGAACGCCAGTATAAAACAGATTGACCCACTGGAGAAAGGAAGTGCCAAACCCCATTTTACGGAGAGTGGCATACATAAAGGACCAATCCACCCTATCAAAGGCCTTCTCCTGATCCAAAGACAAGATTGCAACTGGGGAGTCAAACATGGTGGCATAGGAAACCACATCACGGAGAAAGGTAACATTCTCCCCAATACATCTTCCCGGGACTCAACAGGTCTGCTTGTCAGCAACCACCAGATGGATAACTTTCAGCAGTCTAGCAGTAATAGCCCGCACAGCAAGTTTATAGTCAACATTCAAAAGAGATATGGGACGCCAGTTCCGCATATCTAATTGGTCACCCTTTTTGAGAGACAAAGAAATAATCACCCGACGTTGAAAGAGGGTCAAGGACCCAGCAGCATAACAAGCATTAAGGAAATCAACAAGATCCTGCCCAAGAACATGCCAAAATTTGAGATAAAACTCGGCCGCGAGACCGTGCAAGCCCGGAGTCTTGCGCTTAGCCTTACCAGACAATGCTTCAAGACATTCCAGGACCGACAATAAACCATCGCGAGACTCCGACTGGACGGGCGGCAAGGACTCAATGTTGCTAAGAACAGACTCCTGTGCATTAGCATCTGTAGGCTCGGCAGTAAAGAGAGACGAATAGAAGGCTGAGAACGATAAACAAAGACCCTCAGGAGACGCTACAATCTGACCATCATCGTTCTGCACATCGGCAATCCAATGGTCGGTCCCATGCTTCTTTTCGGGGTGGAAGAAGTGAGAGCTGGAGGATTCGCCGTCCTCAATCCCGTCTGCCCACGCACGAATTTGGGCCCCCTTCACGACCTCCACATCCAAAGCAGCCAGCTGCTGTAGTACCAACTGGTACAGCCCCACCAGAGATAAATTACCACTATCAACGCGTTCTTTAAGGTGCGAAGCAAGCCTAGAAAGAAGGTCTCTCTTCACAGCATTGTCCGATGACTTAGCACAGCGGTAATTAATAGAGAGGCCCTTAATGTGGGACTTGCACGCCCCCCACCACTTAGCAAAGGAGGGGAAACGCTCCTTCTGGTCACGCCAGCGGGACCAAAGATCTTCAATTTGGCGGACATAATCCAACTCGTCCAGGATAGAGGTGTTCAGTTTGCACAACCTGGGACCCAGGGGGACAACATCCGGAACAGTGACACACAAAAGGACAGCAGAATGGTCAGAGAAGGGGCATGGAACAATATGACAGTTGGCAGTGCTGGGTCGACCCAAGAAGAAACTTGATCAAAAAACTGGTCTCTTGCAGGGTTACGATTGGGCGCATACAAAGAGACAACACAAAACAATTTGTCCCGAAAGTGAAACACACACAACGCAAACCGACCGGCCTCATCCGACGAGAATGAGACATGGGACAAACAAGGGCAAAAGAGAATAACACAGCGACATGACTTCTGAGAACCAGGAGACACAACAGATTGAAAACCAGAAGAACGAAACCAAGACAGACACTCAGCACTACTCACACAATGTATCTCCTGGAGGAACACAACATCGGGGACCACAGAAAGAGACTGCAACCACTGTAAGAGACCTGCACGTTTATCAGAGTTTGTGATACCGTTCGTGTTTAATTGGATTATTGACCGAGCCATGAAGAAAAAGGGTGATTACTTCGCTTTGGAGCTTCTAGATCACTGGGGCTCCTAGGAGGCAAAGCATGCGAGCCAGAAGAGGGAGACCAACTAACAAAAGACAAGCATTTAGGAGAGCGACTGCGACTGTGGTCACTGTCATGCTCGACAGCGACGGGCCCAGAAGTGCCCTGGACACAACAACAGCCGGTTCCTTTTTAGAAGGGCGAGGGGTTGGGCACATCAGGCACAGCAAAAGTATAACTGTCAACCAAATCAACAGAATCGGAATCAGTGTGTGACTGTTTTTGTGAATCTACTGCCAATCCCATCTCGCTGTTATTTTCCCGACCAGTGAGAACACACTGGCCAATATACTCAACATTGTCATCAATATCAGTTTCTTTACTATTATGTAACTTTCCATTATCACTATGTATCTTTGTACCATGCGTATTTCCATTCTTATTGATATTACCATTGCTATTACTAATGTCACTAATATTATTATTGCTGCTAGAACTATTACCATCACTAGAATTAACTTTCTTTTTATTAAGACCAACCCTTGACTTAAATTTATCTAACAACCCAAGATTAGATGCGCTATGAAGGAAGCCCTGGCCAGGGGAGGGTGGGGAAGCAGGAGAGTCAGGACAGGCCGATGCAATGGTCGCCCCCTGCAGAGAATCAGGGTCTGCAACAGACGAAGCAGGAGGGGTGAAAAGGGGGTGGCTGCTTAACTCATCGAGTTGGTTATGACGGCAGTCCATAGACGGCAAACCAGACGGAGTGAGACCCACGCAAGGGGGTGAGGTCAGGATCAGACTCAGAATCAAGGTCAGCATCTGGCTGGGAGTCCAAGACAGGACCAGCAGCAGCAACTACAGCAGAAGATACGGACAGCCCATCCAAGGAGTCGACATCAGCATGGGGCACAGCATCAATCACAGGTGGATTATTCCTGGTAGCAGAACGACCAGCAGCCTCCTCAGGGGTGGGGCCTAGTGCATCTGACACAGCATGACGGTCACGATAGCCAATCCTTTGAGGGCAGTCTCGTGAGAAATGGCCCTCAAGCCCACATTGAAAGCACTTATCACGAAAGGGACAAGTTCGCGCGATGGGGCCAGGCACTTGGCACAGGTCATATACTTGCTGCTGACCAGCATAAACAACTTTAACATTAACCTCATCAATAGACAAATTACGCGGAATAACCTTGCGGCAGATCATGCGCAGGACACACACCCCATCACTAACGTCAGTCAAATGGATCCAATGACGGAAAGAAATTCTCTTAATAACCCCATAAGCCCCCAAAATATGACGAATAGACTCTTCAGACCCCTCAACAGGATAATTATAGATAAGCACATTTTGCGCGCAAGGACCACCACCCTGGACCGCTGCTGATGCTAATAGCCTGATGGTTGATAACCTCTTGCTTGCTGGCTTCAACAGCAAAGGTTACCTTGGCAACCATACCTACGAATTGCACCGTGTGAATCTTATGACACGCAGAATGATTAACAATAAGCTCGCAGACTTTCTTATGGTCATTAGTTAAGGCCAGATGAGAAACATGCAAACTAACGGTGCGACGAAAAGCACGCAAAACCATAGCCTAAGGAGCAAAAGAAACAAAAGCAAAGAAAAAAACAGCAAAGAAGCAAAAGGGAAAAGAAACCCAACAGCCCTGACGGGCGGAAAAAAAACGAGGCGGGTGACCCGAAAAAGAGACCCAACCACAAAAGAAAGGAACCAAAAAACGAGGATAAACCCTGGTGGGCAACGCCCAACAGGGGATGGGGGGACCACCCAAGACCACTAAAAGTGGAACGGAGGGGCAACGCAACCACAAAAACAAAAGGGCAAAAACTTACACAAGTGAAGCCCAGATGCCAACCAAGCAGAAGAACCGTATCCAAGGCACTCATGCTACCAGGTGAGCAAAAACCACAAAAACTACGAAAACCAGGAGTCGGTATCCACACAGGAGCACACACACGCCCAGAAGACGTAGCAACACTTACCGCAAGGGCGAGAATCTAGTCCAAAAAGGGCAGAGTTCTGCGACTTCTCTCTCATCCTCATCAGCAGAATCAAGTACATCTTATGGAATATTCTTTACCAAATGACCAGCGTTACTAAACTTCTTACCGGGTTTTGCGTGAGCAACGTTTCCACCCTCAGGATTTGCAGGAACATCAGCATCTTGAACAGCATTAGCAACAGCATTAACATCATCAGGATTTAATCTTACATCGTTCACAGAACCAGCAGGATTAACACTTAACATCATTCACAGGATCAGCGTTATTCACGGGAACATCACCAGCAGCATTCACGGGAAAAGCATTCACAGGAACAGCATCAGCAGCAGCCGCAGTGACATCACTGACAGAAACATCAGGTAGTTCAACTTGATCTCCCCAAGATACATCATCGACATTTAACAAACTCAACGAATCAGCCATTGTGGGAGCAAAACTATAGCACACCACAAAATCGCTCCACTATAAATTTTGGGTGTGGGCCACGCCGTTCCCTCCCGGCAGGCACTTAGGACAGGCCCCCAAAAATAAAAGAAAACAACCAATTAACTGATCTGTCAGCGTGGTCCCCCTCCCTTCGTCGGTGATGTCTATCCTTTCTTTTACGATCCCTCCTTTCTTGCTTCTCCTGGCCTTCCTGCTCTCTACGTTCTTTCTCTCTGCCTTCCTTCTCCTTACGTTCCATCTTCTTGGGCTCCTCGCGCTCCCTCTCCACTCGCTTCGCGCGTTCCTTCTCCTTCCTCTCGCGCTCCTTGCTCTTCGCGCTCAACACGTTCCTCTTCCCTGGCTTGTTGATGCCTCGTTTCCTCCGCTTGCTTTCACTCTCCACAGCTTATACATAACTTGAAGCAGTGACCTTAACAGAAAGGACATTTGAACTATAACAGACAAAAAGACACTACGAAGTTGAGTGAGTATTGGTCAAACAAACACGACATAAGGGCGACAGAGGACAGTCCTCTGAGCGGTGGCCAGGCTGCTCACAATTAAAGCAACGTTGTGATTTACACGAAGCAGCAAAATGCCCTTCTGCACCGCATTTACGGCAGGTCTTGGGTTGATTGGGATACCAAATACGTACAAATTCTCTGGCAATAAATGTTTGGCCCGGAATGGATCAGTTAATAATCATTCTTGCGGTGCAAACACCGTTGTAGATTCCTTCGGCAACTCGGTCACGCCGGAAAGAAACCACGCGGCCATAATGTGACAGTTGACCGACAACGACCGAGTCTGGCAATTCAGTAGGTAGCTCATACAGCTTCACAATGGAGACGTTATTTTCACAGTCGCCTAAGAAGATGACACAGCCTGAGATAGTGACACTCTGTTCATTGAGCGCAACATCTTTTGAAACCGGCGAGTCGAAGGTTACCACCCACGTGTTGTTACTAGCCTTTCGCTGGATCGACACAATGGAGTCAATATCGATTTCCAACCAGTCAAAACCAACCACAATGTCTTGGCTTGTTACGACGGTATCTTCTGAAAACATGACTGAACAATTTTTCTTAATACGGACTTTCGAACCATTCACTTTCCACAGCTCACAAGAAACAGTTTGAAAATGGTGTCTGGTGTGTTGCAAGTCAGCCAAAGCACCAGGGAGATCCATGGGGGCCTTGTCGGATTCCAGGGGGGGGCTTGGCGTTGGTCTCGTAAACAATTCTGGCGCTGCGCATGTTCCATCAGCATTCAATTCCTGCATAAGAGGCGACTCTCCCACAAGCGTGGAAGCACACATTGAGGTCATTTCGCAAGGCAAGAGATTGCTTCTGTTTACCACCTAAGAGATCTAGGGGTGCCTTCCGACTTGGCTTAGCCAAAATGCCCTCGATTAACAACACAAGACCGAGTTCGCTAGCATTTGTTATTAACGGTCGACAGTTGAAATTAAGCGATGAAACCAGCGCCGTGCAGTAAAGACCAACGAGAGAAAGGACGAGTTCAATATATACAAGCAAACAAGTTCTGTTTCAAAGCAGTGACAGAAATGTACTCACGGTATAGACGGATGTTTGTGATCCTGCTTGCTTTTCTTTCAACCGTCGACAATCCTCTTTCCTGAACATCTCTTGCGACTTTCACTTCACCTTTGAGAGAGTAAAACATTTCAGTCTCTGCTCTGTACTGAGCTGCTTTTTAGATAACATGCTAGCTTAGCTAGAAATCAACTTCAAGCAAACATATTCCAAGACAATTTACCTTCTTTGTTGGTTCCCAGAGACTTCTTTCCGCGCTGTCTCTCTCTCTCTCTCTCTCCGTGATTTACCGATCGATCACCTGTATGTGAAACAATCACATAATCCGGCGTAGAAGCTGTGACTGAAGCAAAACAACGCGTTAGCGAAGAATCGTCAGCAGGATTTTCAGCTGGGGGAGTGTCTTCTGAGATTTCGTCGGCAGAATCTTCTCCCCCGGTCGTTTCCATTTGTGAATCTTGCGTGGCCTGAGAAGTAGTGGGGTTAGGTGGGGCGGGGAGAACGCAATCCTCCGCGCGTATATGCCTGAAGCGTGAGCGCTGCTTCGGGCAGTTTTTCACGACGTGTTCTGTTAATCCGCAGCGAAAGCACGTTATTGGCTGGCCAGTGTATTTAAAGAAGATTTCAAGACCTTGGGTCACTACTTTTCGGGGGAGATCCCTGTCGAGTGAGGTAAATTCGGCAACGCATATACCTCGCTCGATATTTGTAAAGCCCTCCTCGGTGTAGCAGAGGCGGCATAAATTTTCGGACTTCAACTGTCCATACAGCTTTAAAAAGTTGACGACCTCCTGATCAGGGTATTCTACAGCGACAAACATCGAAACGTGGATGGTTCTTGCTCCCAGTAGTTTTAGTGGCTTTCGTTTGGGCCCATAGTCAAAACAGGACGTGGCCAGGCGTGTTGCAGCGTCGGTATATCTGAGTGTTATATCGAAGCATTTACCCCCGAAATTGGGGACAATACCAGTAATTTCCTCCTGGAAATCCGGAAGAGACCGTACAGTTTCAAAAGCGTTGATTTCCCTGCCATCTTCGACGATCAGACGCACAGTTTTTGTGTGCGCGAAGGTTGCACGGGGTCATGCAGCCATCACGCAAAGCACGTAAAAAGAAATCCGCTCAAAAGATGAAAATTAAACCAAAAACGACAAAACAAACGTCACAGACAGAATCTCCACAGCAGAATGAAGCGAAAGAGACCAAAAGTAAGGCGATCAAAGTGCCGGAACGGGAACTGTTCACATTTTCGGCGGAGAAACCAAAAACGTGACCGATAAGAACAGATACTTTTTTTTGCTTTAAATAATTTATTTACAGATCTCTAGAAGTTGTTACAATCAAGTGTAGTTTGAAAAAATTAAGAATATACTAAGGTAGGGTTTGGCTGGGTTAGTGGCACGCGGTCACTAGGACCCAGGCCCCGGAGTTACAATGGAATTAAAAGAGATAAGAAATAAGATCGAAGGACCTGAGGTTTTGGCAGCCCTGTAGAGTTCAAATATATGCCACCTACTTCCTCGGTAGTAATAATAATTATCGCGATTTACTTTGTTAATTACGGAATACAACCATATAACTAAGCCGAGATTTTGGCGGCCGTGTAATATGCCGCCTACTTTCTCGGGAGTTGCCTAAATACTACTGGACTTGAGAAGTCCTAATGTTGTAGAAGATTATTAAGTGCCACTTAGGAGGAGGGGTCCCGGGAGTAGGGAGGGCCCCGTGAGCGAAAGTACTGCCAGGCCCGCCCTACTCCCGGGAGCCTGGTAACTAAATAAGGACCTGAAAGGTGTGATGTTCGATTTTACACAAGACCTGCTTGTGGCCCCAAGTTTTGTTAAAACAGGAATATTGTTATAGTTGTAAGCGGCACGGATACGCTGCGGCAGGCGATGTGTTATTTTCCGAATATTAGCCGTGGCCGGCTGCTGCTTGTTTTCGAAAGTCGTTAGATTTCTAGATCTCATTCAAAGTGACAATATTTTCAGATCTCATTCAAAGTGACAATAATTACATGCACAAGAGCGATAAGCTGAAGCTCAGGAAAAAAACAGCTGCAAATACTATGTAAGGTTAATACAAGAGTTTACATCTAGAAACAAAAGACGAGAATGTCATTGCGGATGAAGCAGAAGCCTGGGTCTGCCCAGGTATGCAGAAATCTCTCCCGAGGGAGACGGTGAAAGTCTAATTTCACTCTCCCCTTGATGGAGTGGAGCAAGTACTTAATTAGTGCCGGGGCCTCTTCACGTCCATTATGAAAAGTGCTCTTTTTCCTGTAGGCTGGGACTGTGAAGGTTCCCTATTCGTTTCCTCAGTGTCACGGTCCATTTCGTTGGTTGTGTTTTCTTCTGTTTCCGTCGTGGCTATAGGGGGACCGGGGATGGCTTCCCCCCCCCCCCCGGAAGCTTTGAGGCGTTGATTAACTGTAGGTTTTGCGCGACGCTGTTTATCCCGATGTCGCACAATGTGCTCGGTGGAATTACACTGATAACACGTAATCGGTTGTCCGGTGTATTTAAAATTAAGTCACTATTCTGCGAGGTAAATCCCTGTTAATTTTGACGAATTCCGCCAAGCGGATCCCACGCTCAATATGAGAGAACCCCTCCTCCTGAAAGTAAAGGCGGCGAGGGTTCTCGGTTTTTAGCTCACCGCATTACTTTAAGGGGTCCACCACCACGTTGTCGGGAAATTCAACCGTGACAAAACAAGAGACGTGGATCGGTTTTTCGCCGAGAAGGCGTAGAGGTTTTCGGATATCTCCATAATCAAAGCCGGTCACGGCCAGTCTTGCGGCGACCTCGTGGTCTCTCAAAGTAATATCAATACATTTCCCTCCGAAGAGAGGTAAAACACCAGTGATGTCGGCCTGAAAATCTGGTAACGAGGCGATTACTTGTAGAGAGTCGATTCGCATATCAACCTCAATTATAAGTTGCACGGTTCTTTTGTGGGCAAAGACGCAGCGAGGGGGACTCGCGGCCATCTTGGCCAACATGTGTGTCGCGAGAACACAAAATAAAAAGGTGAAAAAACGCAGCAAACGGAAAATAAAACTCACAGCAGAAATCCACGGTGAGAAACGAACCAAAACCAACCAAAAGCGAAGCGATCCAAGCGTACGGGAAGGGAATATTCACGTTTTCGGTGGAGAAACCGAAAACGTGACCGATAAGAACAGTTTTTTTTTTTTAAGAATATAAAAACCCCTGCAGGGGTGTTTTATTGAAAAGCCAACTCGACCGTATTTACAAGAAGAGAAGTTTCGAAAAAAAGTGGAACTAAGTTAACACTAACTATTTACAAGATTTCCGGGAAATATCTACAAGGCTTCCCGGAACTAATGCAAATTAAATTAACTAGAGTGGCTATATACAAGATTTCTGGGAAATATTTACAAGACTTCCGGGAATTAATGCAAGTTAAATTAACTTAAACAAACTAGAGCGGCTATATACAACGCATTCGACAAACTAAATGTTCATAGGCAAAACAGAAGTTCACTTAAAACACTTCACCTAAACAGAGCGAACTAAAATTTAAAGCGGCTATGTACTCAGTAAACATAAAACGAAAATATCTAAGAGCAGCTAAATGGAGCGAACTAAAATTAAAAGCGGCTATATACAATAAAGGCTTATGAACAGTAAGGGAAGAAAGAAATAGAGTGAGCATCAGAAATCTTACAGAGAATATTACCGGTAGACCAGAAATTTTTTTTTTCCTCTTATTTTGCACATAAAATACGGCAGGAGATATCTATCTTAATCAGGTTAATGATTTGATTAAAATTCAAGACAATTTCGAAAAGTTGCGAGGTTCCTAGTTTGCCCAATCCAAAATAAAATTGTGGCGATCAAGTAACAGTAGAGCGAGAAAAAAGGCAAAGAAGCACGAGACGAGAAAGAGAAGAAGATACAAGAAGAGTTAACAGAAAAAGGGCAATTAGAAAGACGAGACAGATAAGGCGTAAAATAATTCCACACAGCGTGCACGCGAGGGCAAAAGAGAAAACAATGCTCAATTGTTTCAACTTGGGAACACAAAGTACACTTATCAGATTAAAGTTTGTATCCCCAAGTTTTCAATGCGTATCGAACTTTAAGAGGCGGTCCGTGTAAGAACTGACCACTCGAACTTCTGCGGAAAACAGAATTCCTTCATTTTTTTTCTGTGACATAATTAGTCCATTCCATCAACAAAAATCGAATTTGTTTGGCTCATAGTGCTTTTTAAAAAAAATTTGGGCGGCGATTTGCCTGGAAGGTCCAAAGCTGTCATGATCGTCTTTTTCAAGGTCAAATTTAAGCGTTTTGTTCAAAGCTCGCAAAAATTTCGCATTTATCCAAATAGCATAAAACAAAAGTATGATTTTAATCCATGCTTCCTTCATTCAAAGAAGGCGAAATATTTAAATTCTGACTTTAAAAAAACGTGTTATGATGTTTTGAAAATAGCACATGAAGCGTCCTTGAAAAAAATGCGCGGTTATCTTAGTTTCAAAATGAGCTTTTTTCAAAAGTCTGACATTATCTGGAGTCTTGGTCACTATCCCTGTTCAGTACTAGGGCTAGTGTATCCAAATCAAGAAAAACATTTTTGGGTACTGTTGATTCCGAAGCACAAGAGTTCGACAAAGTTGGGTAATATTTTACCTTAATGGTGCGAATGACCTAATTTAAGCATTTTGGTGATTCTGAACTTTCCCACTGAAAATCAAACCGAGAGAACAAATATATAAAAAAGTAGCTTTTATTGTTCGAGATAAACTGTGAATAACTAACAACTTGCCAAATGATACACGAAAATAGAAATTGTGAAGTTTAATAGCCCAAATTATTGATTGCCTCCGGCGTAAGTTGTCGTGTAAGTTTACTTCTAAAAAGCTGTTTACAAAAGTTTATTCAATTGAATTGGACGTAGGTTTTCATGATCAACAAAGAAAGAAAAAGCTTTTCATTCAGGTTAAGCATATAAGTATTTGACGAAAGTGAGTTCTGTTTAAAAGAATTACACATTTTATTAAAAACACTCGGTAGAATGCAGCCGAAATTCAGATCATCTGAAGAGTGTTAATTTCCTGTCATGCTGGTTACTCGTGAATGTCAGCTAGGTTTTTAGCTTGTTATGCGTACGTACTTTTTTAATACGGTTGACAAAAACCATGTTCTTTTCTAATTCGACTTTTCAAAAAGTATAAAGGTCATAAAACGTCTTTTCAATTTTTTGGAAAATAACTGTTTCTACGATTTTTTTTTAAATTCGAGGTTGAAAAACCCTGTTGCTTACTATAATAGCGGTTTGTGCGTTAATGCGGCTGGTTGCAGACACAGCCTTCAAGAAATGCGGATAGGTTCGCTACAAGATTTTTTTAGCTATCCCAAGAACTAAAAGGAATTTCAAAGTATTTCAACATGTCCTTGAGCATAGCAACGCTAAATGTTTCAAATTTCTTCTTGTGTGAAAGGTCACATAAACAGTATGAATCATAGCAGATAGGATGCTTAGGACCAAGGTGGGTGGCTACCTCTTCCAGGACGGCTCGTCTCTCCTGCTCTTCCTCTTCTGCCTGTACGTCTTCATTGAGCGCTTCTCGATGTGCTTTGCTTCTTCGCGAAGCCGCTAGCCTCAAAAAAAATCCCTGTACTTGACTCTTTGTGAGCCAATGTTTCCTTTTAAACATCCGAGAACTATCTGGGTTTATTGTAGTTCGCATATCTGGTGCCACTTTTGCGGGATCTGACTTGATGCCAGTTCTTTCTCCAAGGTCAAATTTCGTTGTTAGGTACTGTTTAATCTCGGTAGGAAAAGGCACAGCTTCGTTTCAGGGCATGTGTAGAGCCCATCCAGTGTGCAAGTCACTGCACTGGGGGGATCTGCCAGTTTCATTCTTTCCGTGAAGCTCCTCTACAACTGCTACAGGCACTCTTCTGTTTTCTTTGTCCTAATCAACAGTACGAAATTTCTCCGCCCAGTCTCTTCTGAGCTTGTCATACACCGTATCAGAGTTTCGGTGAACTTGGCTGTGCTCGCCAACATCAAGGTGATTTTCAAGTTCACCGAATGTCTTGAAAACCATGTTCCACCCGGGCTCAGAACAAGAGAAAAGACCGTTGCTTTGTTCATTTTCACTGTTTGTCTTTCTGTTATATACTCAAGCTTCTTTGAGAGGAAAGAAGTTCTCATGCACAATCAGGTCAGTAGAACCTTGAGGTTCAGTTATAACTTCTCGGTAAGGAAAAAACCTGCCCAGTCCAACACCATAAGCTCTCCATGCTCTAATTCCCTCCACTTCAAACCTGAAATTGTGATACTTGCTGAAACCTCTATCTTATGTACTTCGAGTGTCTTGAGTCTCATTTATTGCGCACACGGAGGCAGTTGTACCTTGAAAAGGACGTTCTGAGAGCACTACACACATGTCTTTGGCAGAAACGACATCGTGTCCCACATTGCAATATCGTCGGATGGATGATTTCATTGGACAAAGGATTCTATCACAGATATCTTTTCCATACTGTGGCTCGGAAAAGTCATACCGTGCTATTTCAATGCCTACTCGTCTTCCGGCATCTCTAACGGCGGCTAAGAGAAAGTTATTGTGGTAACAGCCTGCTTCGTCACTCCTTAGGTTCACTTGGGTAATCTGGGGATGTTCATTCTTTACAACCTGAAGTGTGTTTTCAATGATCGAGCATACTGCGTACCAGTCTTGTTGAGAGTCGAAGATGTGAGCATACGATTTCAGCTCAATTTTTCCAGAGTAAACATTCTTAGTTATAAGGGTAGAAATATGCCAGCTCAGCCCCTGTTTGCCGAACCATTCAGACTGTTTCTCACGAAATTTTATTTGGAGGAACTTCATAGCCCAGTCCATGATCAGAATTGCAGACTGTGGGTCTTCTGATTTTAGTGCATCTTGTTTGAGCGCACAATGTGCGCTTTCCACAACAAGATGTCTGGCTGTGCACGGTCAAAGTCGTAAAGGACATCTTGTCGTTGTTTGGAACTGTAAGGCTTCCATGATGACCCTTCAGTCGCTAGTCTCAATGCCTTTAGAACATGCTTCAGCCCTTGGCATTGCTCGCAGGTCGATTGATGCTGATGCGGACAAGGATGCTGTAGCTTGGGATCAACAGGATTACTAAGCGCAAACTTTCTACAAACAGTGGTCAGCGCAAGTAGAGTAGTACTGTTGTCAGTGCACACGGTAGTCAGTTTTGAGATAGCTTTTAGTATTGCGTAGGTTTTGGCAAATACGTAGACACCACTGTTTTTCCATTCCTCCTTTCTCAAGAGTTTCAACCAGCGTCTGGATAGTCTGAAAGCCTGCAGCACCATCTACAGCCCCATTGTCTAAGCCCTGGAGCGATTTATGTTGAGACGCTTCGCAAACCTCCAATATTTTAAACAGAATAGACCTACTAAGTGGCTAGTGACATTGCTCTTTGCAATACTCTAAGTATTGCTCAATCATTGTAGACCTGGTCAGGATCCTTAAAACGTTAGGCATCTCAATTCTGTCACCATTATCTAGGGTGAGTACCTTGTTACCATATGAAACATCCTGATAAAAATACGGTCTATTAATGAAGTCTACAAAGTGGTCGACCTTCCCCATATCAAGGCGTACGCGATGCTTTGTCTTGATTTCAGGGATGGTCCCAGGGCCGTGCATAGCATGAGAACGTGCTTCCTTTATTTCCCATGTAGAGAGACTTCCGTAAGGTTGGCGAATTTTCTCAAGTTTGTCCATAGGGTATGTGAGCGTAAAGGCTCAGAGTCTGTTTCTTTAAATTCCTGGTCTTTGCTCGAAGAGCTCCTCCCTGTTACCTGGGGCAATTACATTACATACGTGCAAGCAGTCCTCTTTAGCCTTTTTTACAACTTTCAACTGTTCCCCATCGCTTAAGTTTTGGAATGGAGTTTTTGGCTGATATTTAAGTGGCTCGAGTTCTACTTGTTCTTGTGTAATAAGACTCGCAATTGTAGTATCCATCGCCTTGTTATACCTGCCGACTGCATTGGTTACCACTTGTGAAGTAAAAGAGGCCTCCTCTGACCCTGGAGTCCAGCATAGTGTTGTGGGATTCCGGGAAGCTGGCGTTGATTGGTCTTCAAGAAATGGAGTCAATGTGACCAGGCGACTGATGCCTCCCACAGCAGCCTCTTTAGCAGGTCCGTGGAAATGGATAGGCTGCTACTTAGTTGCCTTGCGATAGGATTTATAACCTGACAGGACAACCGTGTGTGTGTTTTTTATAAAACAACAACCAAACTACTACCCTTCCGACAGTACCTTTGAAGGAGCACATCTCCCTCAGTTTCCTCAGGGTATAGCCAGTCTGATTTCCGATCTAATTCGTCACTGTGTTTCTTTCTGTACGTTGTGCAAATAGCTAGGAAGAAAAAGAAGCAAAAAATAGTTCTGCAACCTGGAAAGACTTGTTAAAAAATACTAGATTTACTACTAAGGTGATAAAAGAAGCTATATCTTTATATCCCAACTTGGAAATTATATTATATGGGCTATAAATCAGCAACCAGATTTATGGATGACGCACAGCAAAGAACTATTGCTAATGAACTACAAAAACCAAATTATGATCATTTGATATGTTATTTGTTTGGAAATGATTTTCTGGCTGCAAAATACTATCAAATACGGAATCGACGTTTATCGTTCAGAAAATATATAGAATGGGACTTCACCTCAGTCTATAGCTCGCTTTTAAGTAAGTAGATTACGAACGAAAGTATTTAGTTGAAATGTGAAGGAAGACAAAACCTTTTAATTCTGATATGTTAATTGTAAAATGAAAGAATAAAACAGTTATAGTTGCTAGTCTGATAGTACTTACGTGAGCCAACGGGAACGGCTTCTCCAAAGATATTTTTTATTTCCCTTGCAGTCTTGAAATTAACAACATCTGTTCCGGCTATTGCCATTTTCTTCCCTTGATGTTTTGGATACTGGCAGGTCTTTGGAGCTTGCCAGTATTTTCCCAAAGTGTAGCGATGGACTGGACAAACCGTCACATTCTTGATCTGATCATTAGTGAGTTCTAACAGACCTGCCCTTGCCAGTATCAGATCCATTTCGCAAACATTTTCCCTTGACAGGTGGTGATTCATTAGGTGTGAACTGATGTCAGCGTTGCTCCTATTCAAGCACACAAAATCTACACATCCTCGATTACTTCCTCATTTTCCACCTGTTATTCAGCGGAAAAAGAACAAAATGCAGCCATTCTATCTGCAAAGGTTATCCCGGCACAATGTAAATACGCTCTTCGTTTTGTGTTACAAATTTGCATACGAAATTAAATTAAGTGAACGACACCAGAAAAATTAACTTAAATTAAATTAAAAACTTGAAGAAATAGTAAACCAGCAAAACAGTTTTATTCTTAAAAGTAGCCAGGTTTTTTTTTACTTTGTTTATTCTACCTCGTTAAGCCTGACTAGTAGTTTCAGTTTCGAACAACTATGAACATTTATCAGATTTCTTAACTGAATAGCCACAACTTTGACATAGCAACATTCACGGGAGCTGCAACAATTTTTTGGTAACATCCCAATTTAAGGACAATATGTAGTGGATTTTAAGATGTTCACTGTTTATCCCCAGCATTAACTTAGTTTTGAAAATAATTGCTCACTGACAGTGATGATTTTTAGTTTTGTAGTAAGAAAGTTCGGAATCAGGAAAATGCGTAAATTACATCATACGCACAATTACAGTAGTATATTACCCAACTTTATCGAACTCTTGTGCTTCGGAATCAACAGTGCCCAAAAATGTTTTTCTTGATTTCAATACACTAGCCCTAGTACTGAACAGGGGTGGTGACCAAGACTCCAGATAACGTCAGACTTTTGAAAAAAGCTCATTTTAAAACTAAGACAACCGCGCATTTTTTTTCAAGGACGCTTTACGTGGTATTTTCAAAACATCATAACTCGTCTTTTTAAAGTCAGAATTTAAATATGTTGCCTTCTTTGAATAAAGGAAGCATGAATTAAAATTATACTTTTGTTTTATGCTACTTGGATAAATGCGAAATTTTTGCGAGCCTTGATCAAAACGCTTAAATTTGACCTTGAAAAAGACGATCAAGACAGCTTTGGATCGTCCAGGCAAATCGCCGCCCAAATTTTTTTAAAAAAGCACTATGAGCCAAACAAATTCGATTTTTTTGTTAATGGAATGGACTAGTTATGTCGCAGAAAAAAAATGAAGGAATTCTGTTTCCGCGGAAATTCGAGTGGCTGGTTCTTACAGGGAGCGCCTCTTAATTGCGCGATGAATTATGAGCCAAAGTAAATCAGTTTTCTTATCCCCAATCAACTTAAGACGAGACTTGCGCCAAACCACAGCCCACCGGTTAATCGGCCTCCTAAGCGAAGCGGCCCAGAAACCGGAGGAACGCGGAGAGGCGCTCGGAAGATCTAGAAGGAGACTATACAAATTTTTACAAGAAAAATCGTCCGGTAAAGAGCCGTGTTTACTACGCAAGGAAGATAACAGAGATAGACATTTACGATAAAAGGGAGACGGCTCAGAAGACAAAGGAATTGAACGAGAAGAAAAATCAAAACTAGGATCAAGATTAGAAAAGCGATTTCCGAAAAAATAACGAGCTAGAAAGTGCCATTTGCATGTGCCGAATCCCTCCCAATACCCAGAGAGACTCGACAAATGCAAACTTGAACACTTGCTTTCAAAATCGACAATATTCAGACCCCCACGCGCAATGGGGGCCACGCAACGCGCTCGGCTTACAGTTTCGGACTTGGATTTCCAGACAAAAGGCCAAACAGCTAGCCTATATTCAACAGAAACCCATTTTTTGGGGGGGGGAGTACCTTGGCAACATGCCAAAATCTGCTAGCCCCAAGGACGTTTAGAATCATGCCTCTGCCTAGAAAAGAAAGATCTCTTTGCGACCACAGCCCTAATGTCCTTTTTAACTTATCTAATTTACAACGCCAATTATCTTCATCAGCATTTACTAATCCATTCGAAAAATAAACTCCTAAAATCTTAAGTTTTTTAACCCATTGTAAGCCAAAGGGGGAGGCGCCATTAGCTCTCCATCTACCAAGCCACATCGCTTTGGACTTGGCGGTGTTGAGCTTGGCCCAAGACCCCCTCTCTTACCTGTTGACAGTCTCTAGAAGGTGACAGAGAGATCTCTCGTTCTTTACGAAATTAGTGGCATCATCGGTATACTGCGATATTTTAAATTGAAGGCCACCTGTTCCAGGGAGAAGCCTTCAATCGCAGGGTTTTTACGGATTTGGTTCGCTAAAACTTCAGAGGTTAAAACGTAGAGAAGGGGGGAGAAAGGGCATCCCTTTCTAACCCCCTTCTCCAAGAAAACAGGAGCAGAAAGTTTACCGTTGCAAATGATCCGTGAAAAGACATTCGAATAAAAAATTGAAACCCAACGACAAAAGGACGGGCTGAAACCAAACTTACCTAATACTCTCATGAGGAAATCGTGATGTACTCTATCAAAAGCCTTCATCTGATCAAGCGTGACTAAAATTCTGGTCTCGTCCGTTTTGTTTATCATATCTAAGGTATCGCGGATCAAATGTAAGTCAGAAAAAATCGATCTATTAACTACACTACAAGTTTGATCATGATTGAGGACATAAATTGTTTCAGACGGTCGGTAATTATTTTCGAAGCTAATTTGTAATCACAATTAGGAAGTGATATAGGCCACCAATTCTTAGCCAAGCGCTAGATTTTCATTCAACTCATGAAGAAAGAGATCGCGTTTACTGGTAGTGCCTAGTCCATGAACATTAATAGTAAGAATTCTAAGGGCACTGTAAGCGAAAAATTATTAAATTAAACTAACTAATATGACTTACTCTTGCCCTTATCTCTCCAATAAGACACTCGGGTCCATCCTTCTTCACTGTCTGATCCGCTATCGTTACTTTTACGGTCGCGATGAGAGGATCAATTGCGAGAAGTGCGATCGCGATCCCGCTCGCGATCGCTCCTCCCATCCCTTCTGTAGCCATCATCATCCTTATATCTTCTTTCGGAGTACTTGTCATGTTTCCTTCTCTCACGTTCTTTTCGGTCTTCACGATCTCTCCTCTTTCTTTCTCCTTCCATTCCATTCGCTCCCTCTCCTTCCGCTCCTTCTCCTTCCGTTCTTTCTCCTCCTCCTTGCGTGCCCGATCTTTGCATCTCGCGCGTTCCTCTTCTTTGCACTTAGCACGGCTGTTTTCCTCCTCGTCTCTTCTTGCATTGGCGGCCAGCTTTCCGTTCTGTGCAGCACCAGAGTAGGACTTTTCCGCGGATTTTGCACCAGTTACATTAGAACTATAGTAAATGAAAGGACAGGATGTGGTTTCGTGGCTGTCCGAAAAACATACGCGGCAGAGCGCCGGAATGTCACATTGCTCCGCGCGATGGCCGGGTCGCTCGAAATTAACGCATCTTTGCGAGTTGCATGGAGCCGCAAGGTGATCCTCGGCGCCACACTTCCCTACAGGTTTTAGGCTGTGACGGATAGCAGAAACGGCAGGACTCGCCAGCGATAAAAGCCTGAGCTGGGATAGGTCGTTTGATGGTCATCCTCGCAGTGCGAACACCATTCAAAATGGTGTCCGCCACGCGGTCTCGCCGGAAAGAAATAACTCGGCTGTAATGGCTCAAACGGTCGATAACAACCGAGTCAGGGAGCTGGTCGCGCAGCTCGTAAATCTTTACAATGGAAACTTTATTCTCGCGGTCCCCCAAAAGGACAGAGCAGTCAGCAATATTGATGGACTGTTCATTCAGGGCAGCGTCTTTAGCAGCTTTACTTCCAAAAGTAACCACCCACGAATTGTTGCTAGCTCGGTGTTGAATGGACGTAATATCATAGATATCTATTCCGGCCTGCTCGAATCCAACGAGGATGTCTTGGCTTGTAATCACCGTGTCCACAGAGAAGGAAATGGATAGTTCTTTACGGATTCTGACATTATTTATTACTACAAGAAACCACTTGCAAATGATGACTGGAATTCTGCAAACATAGTAGCGCGTCAGACAACTCCAGGGGGCACTCTCAAGATCCATCCATCAAGTTCTCGCTGGCCAGGGCAGGCGACGGTTCCGGGGGGTAAACAGTGCTGGTGTTCCACTAGGTTCATTAACGCTCGGCTCATTATTACTCTCAGAAATTACCTGGATTAGTGGCTCTCCAGTTTACACTGCGACCAGCGAATGTGATTTGTAGTAAAACCATCGTTGTTAAGCGCCTTGAACACCTCAGCAGCAGAAACAAATTGCCTGGTACGAAAAAAAGCCAAACACGGCCTGTCCAGAGTAACATTTTCAACGTGGAAATTATCTCGCTCGAAGTCGGTGAGAAATCTATCATGTAAATTTCTTCGGCACTTCAGAACAGTTATAAGTAGCATTAACAGGAGCCTTGTCTACGTGAAGAGAATCAAAATGATCCCATTCAAGTCTAGAAACCTCGTCCCAAAACTCCTCATTCTCAAAACTTTCATCTGCAGAAACGTCTTCATAAAGTTAAGCAGTATGCACAGAACCATCAATTGAACTCTTCTGAATTAATATAACAACATAACATAATCATCAGATCCGCGAGGGATCGCGGCGGCGAGTGGGTCATTAACATTCAGGATCCGTTCAGGCATGACGGCGAGAAAACATGGATAAGAAAATTCACTAGAAAAAACTTACCCACCCTCGCCGCCAGCCGAAAAAAGCAACTTCTAAATTTCTACTTTACAGAGAAATAGAGAAATAGAGATCTAGCCAAAAGGCCGAGAAGCGATGCCCCTTTAGGTCCTCCAGACCTGGGGTGGTTGGCTCCTTCCCCATCCGAGATAAGGTGGTTGAAATACTGTCGCATACCATGATGCATCTGGCACTCAATGCGAGGACAGGGAGATATCATTGGCTCAGTCCGAGCACAGATACTCGTCCAAGCTCTTCAGGACACTACAGTGTGTAAAGACAGGGATCAAATAGTGTCTACACGGTACCCAGGCCCTAACAGCCTGGTCATTAACCTATGGGAGGACAGGCAACACGAAAACGAGGCAGACTGGGACCACTTATTGGGCCCTAAGGGGTTTTTAAAGCCCGCCAAGCTCCGTGTAAGTGGCCGCATAAATTTATTTACAGCTACAAAGGAAGACTTCATAGCCTGTTTTGAAGGTCAGGGTTGCCTGAAGAGGGTAATGAAGTGATGCCTTGCTTACATGTTCACCATACTCGGTATAAGAAGTCAAATTTTCTTTCCTTTCTCTCGACTACGACCATACCACAGGGAGAACACCGGTTCTCGTCTGATCACCGAAGTTAAGCCCTGTCGGGCAGGGTTAGTACTCGGATGGGTGACTACCTGGGAATACCCTGTGTTGTAGGCTTCTTCTTTTCTTTTTATTTTTCGTGGAATTTTTTCATTATTTTTGCGGTTTTACCCCTAGCTGGGATGTACCTCTGCTGTCAGTTCCAAAGTTACGCCGAATTTTTCTTCGAAGTAATCAAGTTGTGGGGTCATTTTTTTGACAATAACATAGCTTGGACATGGATTGTGTGTTTGTTCGAGAGCGCACGGTAATGTTCCATGTTGCTCTGTGACTTCAAATCACCACTTGTGACATCACTTTTTTCAAATGACAGCTTGCACAAGTCTACCTTCGCTTTTAACTGCAACTAAAGGCCGAGAAAATGGCCACGAACGCCAGAGAAACAAGGGAAAAGGCCAAATACAACACAAGACCAAGTCCGTTAGCATTTGTTATTAACGGCTCGACAGTTTAAATTAAACGCCGAAACCAGGGCCGTGCAGTACAGACCAACGAGAGAAAGGGCGAGTGCAATATATACAAGCAAACAAGTTCTGATTCAAAGCTGTGAGAGAAGTGTACTCACGGTATAGACCAATGTTTGTAATCCTCCTTGCTTGCTTGCTTTTCAACCGTCGACTATCCTCTTTCTTGAACATACATCTCTTGCGACTTTCACTTCACCACCTTTGAGAGAGTAAAACATTTCAGTCTCTACTCTACTCTACTGAGCGAGCTGCTTTTTAAATAACATGCTAGCTTAGCTACAAATCAACTTATATTCCAAGATAATTTACCTTCTTTCTTGGTCCCTGGAGACTTCTTTCCGCGCTCTCTCTCTCTCCGTGATTTATCGATTTATCAATCACCTGTATGTGAAACAATCACACACACGCACGTTACATGTTGTATCATTGGTGCGTGCGTTTTTAAATAACCTGTTGGCTGTGCTAAATACAACAGTACTACAAAAATACAACAGTACTACAAAACCGAGGACTAGCGCGAATGCAGGTCCCCACTACCAGAAATTATACGCTCGAGTTACCCACATTTGGGGTACTCGCAAGGGTCAACCCAATCGAAGTGCAATGAGAGGGCCTCACCTTGAGAGGACTGCCTCCTTGATCACAGTGCCTCCCGCGTCAGGTATTTTTTGTATTCTGGCGGTCCAAGGGGCACGGTGCGATGCCCCAAGGCCATGAAAACAAAGGGAACAAGAGGATCCGACAAAAACAAAAACAAAAAACTAGGGTAACCTACAGAGGAAAAAGACCGCCAAAATGGGAGGGGGCACCTCCGTATGGAGCCAGCCCGCCAACTTCGCCAGGGAATCGAACCCCGCTCCCTACTAATTAAAATACTTTAAGAGTATATACAGTATAAAAGGCTATATACAAAGACGAGAAAAAAGAGCAGACACGCTCAAAACACACTCACTCAGACCTATCTCAGGAAAAGCAACAGTGCAACCAGCAAAGGCGACCGAGGGGAGCAGCGAGAAGGGAGACACGCACACTCAAGCAAAAGCAACTCAGAGCCCAAGAAAAGCACAGTACATCCAACGAAGGCGACCGAGGGGGAGCAGCGAGAGGGGAGACACACACTCAATCAGAACCGACTCAGAGCCCAAGAAAACCACAGTACATCCAGTGAAGGAGACCGAGGGGGAGCAAAGAGAGGGGAGACACATGCACTCAAGCAAAAGAACACAACCACAGTACAGCCAACAAAGCGACCGAGGGAGACACTCAAAACCACTAAGAAAGACAGAAATGAAAAGAGTCACCAACAACCTTACCAGTACGGCCATTGGCTCCCCATTGGCGTTGGGAAAAAAAGGCGCCTGTGCCGAGACCGAAATCGCTTAAAAAGCAGAAGTAAATAGAAAGACAGGCGACCCTTGATACTAGCAATAAGACCCACGGCACTTGGAGGTTTCGACCGAAAACGATAGTCATTCCTTTGACACCAGACAAAAAACCTAAGTAAGGACAGAAGATAACAGAAGACATGAGGAACACACAACAGCTCATCACTACTAAAACCAAAAAGAACATGACGCACGGTAATAGATGGTGCCAGAGGAGAGGACAGAAAGAGAAGCGATTGAATCCAATCAAGACCACTTTGAGCCAGAGGACAGTGGAAAAACAAATGCTTCAGAGTCTCATCAGAGTGACCACAGAGACAATCCGGATGAACATTCAATCCAAAGGAAACAAGACGGTGAGCAGTGTACAAAACGCCGTGGGTAACTTTCCAGCAGAGATCAATGGGTTTCCTATCGAGAGGCATAAAAAACAAGGTCTTCCAGGTGGAATCCCAGTCTAAGTCACAATAACTGGAGCGAAACTTTACCACAGTGGGGTTGCATGGGATTCAAGGACAAGAGAAGCTGATAACAGGATTTACAAGTCAAGGAGTCAGCCCTTAGTAATGTAGTGTCAGCAGAGCCAACGATCAGGCCAGCCTGAGAAAAGGAGCCGTGAAGCGCAGTCCAAGCACGCAAAGTGAAAAATAAAAAGCTTGAAGGCCCATAGCTACAAAGAGGAAAAGAGATGAGGTAGCGAGCACGGTTTGGGGGTCAATGCCAAAACGGTCAAAAAGCCAAAAGGTCATCATATGGGCCCACGCATTCGGGGCAGTAACATAACGACGAACCCACTGAGCCAGAAGCGCATGAACTTTATAACCGACGGACACAACGCCAAAACCTCCTTGAAGAGTAGAGTGGTAGACTACATCTTTTGCAACCAAGTCATGTTTGCCGCTCCAAAAGAAAGAAAAGACAAGAGTATTGAGTTCGAATGCGACCCAGTCGGGCATAGGAACAAGGGACGCTACGTACCACACTCTAGAGAGAGCCAGAGCATTAACAATCAGGGCTTTGCTAGAGTATGAAAGAGAACGGCCACGCCAAGAATTGAGACATTTCTCAACAGCGTTAATTCGAGGCCGCCAGTTTTCCTCCTCTAGGTTGCCATTACCAAGATGAACACCTAAGATCTTTATAAAGGCAGTGGTCCATTTGATGGAAACAGGTGCATCTAAACAACCACACGCCACGAACCCAACCAAACACTCTCACATTTACCAAGATTGACCTTGGTACCAGTGCCTTGTTCGAATCTAGCATAAACGGAGATCGCTCTAGTGACACGATCACAGCACGAAACAGCAGACGTATCATCAGCATATAAGGACAGTACAGGGAGGGGAGAAGAAAAACCAGGTAGGCGCAGACCAGTAATGTCAGGATGACAGCAAACGTTAACAGCCAGCACTTCCATCGAGAGAACATAAAGAAGAGGCGACAAGGGACATCCTTGACCCACCACACGGGAAGGCTTGAAGGGATGAGAAGTGTACCCATTGACAAGAATGGAGCTCCGAACGTCAGTGTAAAGAAGCCTGACCCATCGAATACAATTGTCACCAAAGCCCATTTTAGCTAAGGTGGCGAAAAGGAACGGCCAGTCAACACGATCAAAAGCCTTCCCCTGATCCAGAGAAAGGAGAGCTACTGGCAGGTTGTACTCATTTGCCAGTTCAACTACATCGCGTAAAAAGGCGACGTTCTCGCCGATATAGCGGCCCGGCACACCACAAGTCTGATCAGGAGCAACAACAGGGGCAATAAGTTTCAGGAGGCGACCAGCCAGAACACGAGCACAGCGTTTGTAATCGACATTGAGAAGACTAATAGGTGGCCAATTCTTATGATCTAGGCGATCACCTTTCTTGAAAATCAAGGCAATGAGCACCTCACGCTGAGAGAAAGGCAGGAGGCCAGCCTCCAGAGAAGCATTGAAAACATTGACAAGATCCTCACCAAGCAAATCCTATAAAGCAACATAAAATTCCATTTGGCAGACCATCAGAACCTGGGGACTTTCCCTTAGCCATGCCAAGGAGAGCAGCATGACCCTCATTAGGCGAGATTGGACTGTCACACAATGCAGCCTCATCAGGAGAAAGAGATAAACTAAGATGGTCAAGAACATCTGACTGGACGCCAAGATCGACAGGGCAGGCCGTAAAAAGGTCCTCATAAAAAGAAGCCCAGGACTCGCAAACACCCTCAACATCTGTTACCACCACCCCATTGGAAACACGCATAGCAGAGATCTAACTCTCAGTTCCTCGCATCTTTTCAAGCCTTAAGAAGAAACGAGAGGAGGTTTCACCCTCCTCAGCCCACTTGACACGGGAGCGGACCCGCGCTCCCTCAGCCTCAGTCAGATCAAAAGATGCAAGTTGAGCAAGAACCCGTTCGTATACCAGCATAAGAGAGACAACTCCATCATCAATTCTACCCTTCAGATGACAAGCAAGGGCAGAAAGGACAGAGCGTGACAGAGAACGTTCATTATGAGCACCACTACAATGGCGGACCGCAAGACCTTTTAGATGTTCCTTGCCACGGTCCCACCGAAGCTGAAGAGATGAAAAAGAGGGCTTGCGCAACCTCCATCTAGACCAGAAGTCACTAACAGATTGGAAAAAGACAGGATCCCTAAGGATGGAAACATTCAGTTTCCATCTGCCAGGGCCACGAGGAAAAGATTCAGGGATAGAGAAACCGAGAAAAACAGCATCGTGATCAGAGAAAGGACATGGAACAATGGTACAGGAAGAGACAAGATGAACCCAGATAGACGGAAAGCCAATAAGATTTGGGGCGGTCCCCCTGTTACGCGCATGCACGTTTTCGCTTTTCCTTTTGAGGAGGATGATAGATCTTTGGAGGTTGCTTTTGAGGCCTATGGTGCAGTCAAGTCTGTCAAAAAGCAGACTTTTCTTTCCAACCAAAACATCTTTAATGGTACCAGGCTTGTTGATGTTGTCTTATCCGGGGTATTACCTTGCTTTCTGATGGTGGATGGCTATTTGTGTCGTTTGTGGTATCGTGGTCAACCCCTTGTTTGCAATCTTTGTGCCGTTCAGGGCCACAGATCGGCAAAGTGCCCCAACAAGGACAAGTGCAGAAAGTGTGGGAAATCTGGGCACTTTGCTGGGAATTGTACTTTTGACGGGTCAGCGGGAGACTGCGGATTTTCCGCCCTTGGCCTCATCCTCGCAGTGTGCGGAGGACATTGTCTCTCGGGATTCTTCTGACTCTCAGCTCCTTAAGGATAACGAGCTCGATCTTCTGCAGAGTCAGTCGATTCTGCAAGACTTAGTCCCTGTCAGTGGTGATTCTTCTGAGGAGTCCAACCAAAGGGCCTCCAAAAGAGCCGGGAGAGATAAGGGCTCATCTGCTAAAAGGAGTAATTGTGCTGGAGACCCTACTTTCAATATTTGTTTTACCAACAGCCAAGGGTTTGCCTCTCTTCTTACTAATTCTGAATTAGGGAATAATGAAAATACTGCAGTACGTAATGAGCAATTAAATGTTAGTAATGAGAATATTAGTGTAAATAGTACTGAAAGATCAAATGAAGTTATTAATAATAGTAGTGCAAATAGTACTCTCAATGAAGTTATTATTAATAATAGTACCGAAAGAGTTAATGAAGTTATTAATAATAGTACTAGAAGATCAAATGAAGTTATTGATATTAGTACTGAGAGTTAATGAAGTTATTTACTATAGTAGTACTGAAAGATCAAATGAAGTCAATGATATTACTGTTAATGAAAGTAATGTTGCGATTGTTGAAAATGTTGTGGAGATGGAGTCTGTTGATGTAATGGCTGGTGCTGTTTCGGCCACTAGTGGACGGCCTTTAATCGAGGTCATTGATGAGGGTCAGGCTGACGTCAGTTCTGATGAGATTGAGTCTTTCGAGGACTCTTCTTCCTCTTCGTCACTCCCCCCACAAAACGGGACAACAAAACGCACCACTAACTAGTGAAACTTGGCGTTCCCTGGGGGCTGTTTCCCAGCAGGTACTTAGCACTGTTCACAAAAAAACAACCTAGTTCAAGAAAAAACGTCACAAGGACGGGATACTAGCCACTGCGCTCCACTATGAAGCGGCCCGCATCAGGTAAGTTTTTTTGTGTTTGAGATGAATGGCCGGCCCCCAGTAGGGTGAGTGCAATGCCGCCAGACTTACGGTCTACTACCAATCACTTATCAAATGGGGCAGTGCACCAGCACAGAAACTGACTGGGGGAATTGAACCCCCGCCCCTACAAACACAGTACAGCAGAAAACAGATACAAGACAAACATATACAGGACAGAAGAACAAGTTAAAAGATGCTGGCACTACCTAAAAACTAAAACTAAAACAAGAACACACTCACTCAAAAAAACCCCGAAAGAGGAAACTAAAAACTAAACTGAAACTAAACTAACTGAAATACTAAACACGGACAAAAACAGTCTGCAGACGCACTCACTCAAGCAAGAAGGAAACTCAGTACCACCAGCAAAGGCGTCCAAAAAACCATAGACACACTCACTCAGGATAGAAGGAAACCCAGTGCAGCCAACAAAGGCGACCAAGAAACCAAAGACACACTCACTCAAGCAAAGAAAACTCTTAGCCACCGACGACTAAGAGAAACAAAGCACAGCAAAAAGGCAGCTCGAGCTTAGAGACGACAGTAAAAAGACCTGTCGGACACCACACCGACAACACCGTTGGCACCCCACTGCCTGTGAAAGTAGTGCTGGCGTCTAGATGAATTAAACCTTTTGAAGAAAATGACGAGGTGGCACTTTGCTCGAGCCTTAGTAACTTCCATCAAGGGGAGGGCCCCAGGGCGAACCTCGCGAAAGCGATAGTCGTTCCGCGCCCTCCACAAGAAGTACTTAGCTAGATTCAGCAAATAGACAAAAACACGAGGGACCACAGCGAGCTCCGGGGCAGAGAAACCAAAAAGGACATGACGACACAACAAAGAGGGACACAAGGACGAGGCAGGAAACATAAGAGACTGAATCCTGCCAAGGACACTCTGGGCAAGAGCACATTCAAAAAATAGGTGAGACTGGGTCTCTAGAGCGCCATAAAAACAGTTAGGGTCGTAGTCATACCCAAAAGATACCAAACGATCAGTGGTGTAAAGAACACCTGCCAGGCCACATCAATCACCGGCCTGTCTAAGGGACAGAAACTGAGCTGCGTCCAGGTGGTAGGCCAGTACAACGAACTGAACAGAGAAAGGAACTTTTCCTCGCAGTGCAGAGGGACAAAATTGACGGATAGCAAGTACAAGTAGGCAGATTTGGCCGACATAGAGGTGGCCAAGGCAAACTGGTGGGGATCAGTCAAGGCCATCACCAAAGCCGAACATGACCGAGAAAAGGAACCATCTACCGCACGCCAAGCCAGTAACAGCGACTGATAGAACGGAGGCAAGGCGCGAGGACTGACGGCAAAGGGGCGAGAGAAAACCTCCATTGGAGAGGAATTAAACACAGAATGAAACCAGAACCCCAAGAAACCAGACCAGCTGGATCGGGCCATCACAAAGCGCCTCACCCACTGCACAAGCAAAGACTGGACCTTCAATTTGACGTCCACAACTGAGCAACCACCAACTGAAGGGGCCTGGACGACTACTGCACGAGCAACAAGATCTTAGTAAACTAGTCTAGATGAAAGTAAGTAAGATTTTTTGAGTGACCCACGAACGTATTTTCTGTTGTGATCTCCTTCAAAGAAGTTCTGAAGTTGGTGATCGCAGTGCTTCTGTTGTTTTAAAAAACCAACTAAGAAAGTCTACAGGCAACACGTGTATCATGGCGGTGTGTAAGTCGGCCCTTCGCCGCTCGGTAACACTTTGGCTTGTCTTAAGTTTAATTATCAACTCCATTTATTGCAACCCACTGAATCTGGAAGATAAGCGTCTAGGGATATGCCTGGAAGGATTTGTTGTCGCAATAGCTTTATGTGTGCCGTTTTTAAGCCTCTCTAGAGTTCAAATGCGAATCAAGTCATCAGCCATTGTTCCAGCTCCTGCTAGTCATAAGCTATTACTTGGTTTAAAACTCCTAAATGTTGCCTTATTCACCAATATTTTGGTCCTCTGCAATGATGTTGCCAGTAACCCTGGTCCAATTGATGTTACGCAGTCGGATTTATCGTCTTTGGAAGGGAGTTTTTCTTTGCCTGCTGAATACAGTCTGTTGACAACGGGAACTTCATTTCTGTCCGAAACCGATGAAAGCGATTACTCTTCTTCATATTTTGATCTCAGACTCGGTGAAAATGGTCTACGAATCGGCCATTGGAACATTGACTATTTAACAACAACCAAGTTTGAACAGATCAAGCTGTTTCTACTTGGAAACATGTGCTCAGGTCACTCTCAACTGGATGCTTTGTTTATTAGTGAAACATTTCTCAAGCCCGACGATCCGGATACTTGCTATGCAATCCCGGGGTTCATAATTCACCGAAGGGATAGAAAGACAAATAGTGGCGGTATTATGGCTCTTATTAGTCGGGATCTTACTGCAAAACGGAGAAATGACTTGGAAAGCGCGGAGGTGGAGGCAATTTGGCTAGAAGTGTGTCCATATAAATTGAAGCGATCTATTATTCTTGGAAGTTTTTTACCAACCACCGTTCTCCAAAAAGGATGATGATATTAAAATCGAAGAGCTCATCGAGAGGATTCATTTGTTAAACAAAGAAACTATCATTGTTTCTGACATCAACATTGATTATAAGGATAGGAAGAATTATGATAAGGATAGACTCGCCAGAGGGTTGCGTGGTATGAATTTTAAACAGTTGGTCGATTTTATAACCCGCCCCGTAAGCAAAACCTGTCTTGATCATGTGTACTGTAATCAACCACAGCGAATAAATTTGGTCACCAGTGCAGACATTGGCTTAGCAGATCATCTACCAGTCTTTGTAGTTATTGAAGGTGGCTAGGAAATCGGACAATAGTTCTGACTGGGCAAATTATCGAAAGGCGAGAAACAAGGCTGTTTCTGCCTTGCGCTCAGCAAAGCGAGAGTTTTACAAGAATGCATTCGAAGAAAATAGAAACCACATTAAAGCAACGTGGAATACGATGAAAACAATGACAGGATCCGGAAAGATGAATAAAGGGATTAGTAAACTTCAGTTGGATGGCAAGGCTGTTGAAAATGCTACAGAAATTGCGGAGCAGTTTAATTCATATTTTTCTTCAATCGCTGATAATCTGAGATCCGGACTCGGAAATACACCATCAGACTTGTCCAAGTTGGTAAACTTTGTTGAGTCTTGCAAAGATCCGGATGTGGTTTTCTCTGTTGCAGACATATCCAATGCTCAGGTGCTTCAGATTATAAAGGGGATCAGTCCTCATTAGGCTGCAGGTATTGATAAAATCAGCGCCAGGTTCTTGCGTATTGCCGCTCCTATTTTAGCTCCAAGCATAGCAAGGCTTATCAACATGTCATTTTCCACAGGAAAGTTTCCTACTCGTTGGAAAACTGCTAATGTGACACCTCTATTCAAACAAGGTGCGGCCAGTGATCCTTCTAATTATCGCCCAATTTCTGTGCTACTGGTGGTGTCAAAAGTAATCGAATGTCATATGCACAACTCTCTATATGCTTTCCTTATGGATAATAACTTGCTGTATTCTAGACAGTCTGGGTTTCGTAGGATGTACAGTACCGAGACTGCTCTAATCAAGTTAGTTGACGAGCTTTTGTTTGGCCTAGATAATAATCATGTATGCCGCATGGTCCTGGTTGATTATCAAAAGGCTTTCGACATGGTGGACCATAAGCTATTGTTGCGCAAGTTGGAACTGTATGGTATAGCCAACCGGGAGCTTGCCTGGTGTCACTCTTATTTGTTGGATAGGAAGCAAGTGGTCCGTGTAAATGGGAGTGAGTCAAGCGAAGCTTTGATGTTGCATGGAGTCCCTCAGGGCAGTATTTTAGGTCCTTTATTCTTCATTTTGTTTATCAACGATCTGCCCTTGTATACAAGTGCTCAGTTGGACCTTTACGCAGACGATACGACTGTCACTGCTTTTGCGGATGTGAAAAACTTAGCCACCTTAAGTTCATCACTAAATAAGTCTGTCTCTGAAATTCAATTATGGGCTTCAGCGAATAAGCTCCCATTAAATGAAGACAAGACTAAAGTACTCACGATCACTGGGAAAAGATGTGTGGCTAACATAAATGGAAGTGACAGATGTTTTCGTAAACGGAAAACAGCTCAGTAATGTGGATTGTGCTACCTTATTAGGCGTAGAAATTGACAGCAAATTTTCATTTGATGAACATTGAGAAAGTATGTAAACAGTTGGCCTCTAGAATCGCAATACTGCGTAAGATTCGAGCCTGTCTACCTCTTAAACAGCGACTTCAGTTTTATAATAGCATTATTTGCCCTGTTATGTCTTACGCTAACGTTGTTTGGGCAACTTGTGATAAAGAGTCGGTTTATAGGGTCTTAAGATTGCAAAAACGTGCGGCACACGTTATTTCTTATGCCGATTGCATGACACCATCAGTTGCTTTGTTTAACAAGCTAGGTTGGATTCCGTTTTATGAGCAACATAAGATAGATAAATGCATAATAATGTATAAGCGAATTAATGGGTATTTGCCGAATTATGTAAATGAACACTTAATTTTGAATAATAAGCGGCACTCCCGCAACACTAGATATTCAAGCATTAATGCTGTTTGTCCTAAATATAGAAGAGAAACAGAGGGAGGACGCTCTTTCGCTGTTTCGGCAACAAGACTGTGGAATAGTACACCAATTGAAATTAGGAAACTAGGTTCTGTAGCATGTTTTAAAAAGAACATGTTTGCCAAGATTTTTAAGGAACAACAATGTTTGCATCATTTTATCATTTACTAATTCTTTATTTTTATAAAATTCGAATCCTGTTTTATTTCAATTGTTTACATATTTTAGCTTACTATATTTATTAGATTGTAAATAGTTGTTTTATTTTATGAGGGCCGCAAGTTTATTAGCCTTTGGCTATTAAGTGCTACCCTCTTTAAATAAAGGCTTTATTATTATTATTATTATTTTTTGCCCTTCCAGAAAAAGGAAAAGAGCAGCCTCAACAGTTCCCCCAAGACCCAGGGAGGCATGTGGATGAGAGAAGCCACATACCACACCCGAGACAGGGCCAGAGCGTTAATGACAAGCGCATGGCCACAAAAGGACAGGATACCTTGGTGCCAGGAAAAGAGGGTATTCTCAACCGCAGCGATACGAGGCTTCCAAACCGGATTGCCAAGGTCAAGTTCAAAATAAAAAAACATATAGTTAAACCCAACTGTGCCTATACCCTCATATACCAAAAAGTGAATGTATAAGCTAATACCATGAGCTCAATATATAACTGTGCTTATACCCTCCTATACCAAAAAGTGAATATATAGGCTAATACCAAAAATGTGGTTTATACCGGGCCAAACTGGGTCAAAATAAAAAACATATAGTTAAACCCAAATTCCCAAGGCCACGCCAAGATTCCGAAAAAAGTGTATATAGAAAGCTAAAACTGTGCTAATATATGGACTGTGCCTAAGAAAGCCAAAACTGTGCTTATGAAGATCCAAATATCTAACTGTGCCTATACCCTCATTTCTGATACTACTAATACAACATCGCGTATCCCCCGGGCACTCACAAGAAACGTGACCGGTACCATCGCAATTAAAACAGCGACACTCGTGCACTCCTTGGCAAGATGATCCAGGGAGTTACATTTACGGCAGGTCTTGCGCTGGTTCTCGTACTTCACATGGACTTGAAAGCGGCCGAACCTGAGAAAACATGGAATACTATCCTCCAGAGCCATGCGAAAATATCAGTTAAAAATATCAGGAAATTCCTTACATTTCCCACGACGATGCGAGAAAATTTTCCCGTACGGCTCGAGGCGTTCTTCAATAGCGGAATCCGGCAATTTGTATGGAACATCATACACATTAACAAAAGTTAATCGACGGGAAGCTGCATGAGTAACGGAGACTCGCTTGCGGATAATCAGGGAAGATTTGCGTCGGAAGCGGTTATGAATATCTTCAGTAGAAAAGGTCACCAGGACACCATCGCCGGGAAGTCGCTGTAAGCACCTCACCGAGGAAGCTGTAATCCCATCACGCAGAAATGCATAAAAAATATCTGTAGTCGTAGCGAAGTGTTCTGGTAGGTTAAAGAAGGCTAAACACGGGCAGTCTGGGGCGGTATTACACGGGTGAAAATTATCCTTTTCAAATCTAGAGCTTGACAAATACCTTTCGTACACTTGTCTCTCCTCAGCTGTTAGTTACACATCTTGATCAGGTGAAAGATTCTTCTTGGTACACCTTGCATAACTGATAGCTGGGGCTTGTACCACATTGGGATCATCAGGAACCTCAACATCTACTTGGGTGGACCAAGGCTCGTTAGAACTCAAAGAACTCATATCCGTCGGCGCAGCAGTCGCCATTGTGGTAACGAACCAAATCGGAACATACCAGAAATGTAGAAAATCGCTCCACGATAAATTTGGGGTAGGGGCCACGCCGTTCCCTCCCGGCAGGTACTTAGGACAGGCCCCACAAACAAACAGGAAAAAAAGCCAATTTTTTCTGTTTTAAAAATTTTATTCATAAAATCAACAGCACAAGAGACTATTTACAATCACAGTTATCTGAGCTACATTAAAGCTTACAATTCACAATTACATATGGTAGCTCTAGCAAGATCAAGTCCACAGTTCACTTAACAGTTCACTTAACACGAAAGAAACTCTGTTCTAAAAGTAAATTAAGAAAAGAACAGAAATCAAAAGGAAAAGAAAAGAGTGTCACTTCGGATAAAACAAAAACTGGGCTCACCCCAAACACGGAGAAACTTCTCACGCGAGAAATGATGAAAATCTAGCTTGACCCTCCCCTTAATAGAGAGAGGCGCATACTTGATAAGAGCAGACGCTTCCTCGCGACCATTGTGAAAAAGACTCTTATTACGAAAGGTCCAAACAGAATACACTACGCTCTTAATTACAAAGGAGGCTATTCGAAATTTCCTAGCATCGCAAGAGAAACAAAAAAAGAAAACTGTACAAACGTTGATAAGAAAATCAAAGCCGAGCAAAGCAGATAACACGGGTCGGAAGTGAGCCCACACTCTTTTAACTCGAAAGCAATTCAAGAAACAATGATCAATCGTTTCCCTTCTATCGCACATCGCGCATTTATATGAAGACATGTAGCCCCAATTGAACAGAGTCGCGCACTTAAACACCTCTAAGGGCAATCAACCAAAATAAATCGTTAAGGCAATTATCACAAAAGGAATCCCTAACCTTAGTCCAGTGGTCGCGGATCGAGAAGCCGGGACCAAGGTAAGGGACCCAAGCGCGGTGCAGGGAAGGCGCGGAAGAAACTGTATTAAGCGCGCAGTAAATAACCTTAGAAGAAGGCCGCGTATTAACAACATCAAAGCTAGCCTGAAAGTAGGCAGTGCATGGACGATCCGGTGTGACGTATGGGTGGAAATTGTCCCACTCAAAGAGAGATAAATAGTGTTCACCGCGATAACCGCGAGAGCTCTCGTTAACACGTGACGTATTATCTGCAACTGCGGTGGCAGAAGTTGTGTTCCCAGGCACTGAAACGGCTTGTTGCTCGGCGGTTTGTAATTCAACAGACGGAAGTTCTAAGCTCTGAGACAATAAAACATTCTGACTCTCCGAAGGACGAACTTCTGAATCACTGACATCTTCAAGTAGCAAGGTATCACCAGACGTATTTGATAAAGTATCAAGATCGCATTGCGCGGCCCTCACCATGAGGCCACGCGTGGAGTCACGAAAATGCGAAGACTTGAATGAGAAAAAACGGTAGAAAATCACAAAATTATACCTTACGGAAATACTTCTTCAGGAAATTCTTGATCTTTTTCACAAGCGCTTAGCAAGGCTAATAACCAAAAACGGAAAAAATACTCGCTTGATGTTAGCCAAAAGGCTGAGAAGCAATGCCCCTTTAGGTCCTCCGGACCTAGGGTGGTTGGCTCCTTCCCCATCCTACATATGGTGGTTGGAGGTTAGGGTTAGGGTTAGGGAGATATCACTGGCTTAGTCGGAGCACAGATACTCGGCCAAGCTCTTCAGGACACTACAGTGTGTATAGACAGGAAATATGCGTCTCTTGTAAGAGAAAAAAATCATAGTCTAAATTTTCGTTTAACTCATGAAGAAAGAGATCGCGTTTACGAGTACATTAACATTAGTGGTAAGAATTCTAAGTGGGCTATAAGCAAAGGTAGTTAATTAAAATAAATTAATAGGACTTACTCTTATGCTTGTGATGGGATACCTTTGTCCAACCTTCGCTTTCTGAGCCAGACTCGCTCCCACTATGATCATAGTCGCGATGAGGAGAGCGATCGCGCGAAGGGCGAAAGCGATCGCAATCCCGTTCGCGATCGCTCCTCTCACCTCTTCTGTAGTCATCGTCACCTCTATGTCTCCTCTCATAATGCTTGTCGTGCTTCCTTTTTTCTCTCTCCCTCCGATTTTCGCGGTCTTTCTCTTCACGCTCCTTCTCCTTTCGCTCTCTTCGTTCCTTCTCCTTGCGATCTTTCTCCTTTCTGTCTTTCTCCTCCTTCTCCTTTCTCTCTCTCTCCTTCTCCCTCCGCGCGCGTTCCTCGCGTCTCACGCGCTCGTCTTCTCGCTTGGCCCGGCTGATAACCTCTTCGGCTTTTCTCGCAGCGTCCACGAGTTTTCCGGTCTGAGCGGCCCCAGAGTATGACTTCCCCTTCTCAGCAGGCGTGTCACTAGGCTTGGCAGCGGATACATTGGAACTAATAAATGAAAGCACAGCTTGAGGTCTCATGACCATTGGAAAGGCATACACGGCAAAGCGCGGGCATATCACACTGTTCGGCGCGGTGGCCGGGCTGCTCGCAATTAAAGCAACGTTGAGACTTGCAACCGGCCGCAAGATGATCTTCTGAGCCGTATTTGCGGCAGGTCTTGGGCTGAGAAGGATACCAAAACCGCACAAACTCGCCGCCAATGAAGGTTTGGGCGGGAATGGGACGCTCGATAAACATTCGCGCGGTACGAACGCCATTTAAAATGGCCCCCCACGCGGTCGCGACGGAAAGAAATTACCCTGCCGTAGTGGGCTAGACGGCCAATGACAACAGAATCCGGCATCTCGTCGGGCAATTCATAGACCTTAACAATTGACACTCTGTTCTCACAGTCTCCAAGCAGAACACAACAGCCGGCAATTGTGATGGAATGCTCGTTGAGATAGGCGTCCTTCTCAGCTTTACTAGCGAAGGTAACAACCCAGGAGTTGTTGCTTGCTCGGCGCTGAATTGAGGTTATGTTGTCCATGTCAATTCCCGCTCTATCCAGCCCAACAATAATGTCTTGGCTGGTAATTACAGTGTCATCCGAAAAGCAAACCGAAAGCTCTTTGCGAATACGAACGGCGCTCCCTCGCACGTTCCACGCAGCACACGAAACAACTTGCGAGTGATGCCCAGAGTTCTGAAGTCGTAACAGCGCATCAGGCAATTCCGGGGGGCGATCAGAACCATCCATCAGGTTTTCAGAGTCCAGGGGGGGGCGACGGTGCCAGGGGGGGTAAACAGATCGGGCGACGCACTCGGCTCGTTAACGGATTCACTGATTTCTTGGATGAGAGGCTCTCCCATAAGTGTGGGACCAACAGTGTTAGACATCTCGCAAAATGAGAGATGGACTCCTCTTTTGTCCACCTAAAGGAAAAAATCTAGGGGGGCCCTCTGACTTATTTAGCACACAAGAGTGAATATCGGTGTAAACAATATTCACCCATTGTCGGAAACTCGGGCCGAAATTGAAACGTGATAACACACGCTGTAGGAAGCCGTGGTTAACGCGGTCAAAAGCTTTCTCCTGATCTAAACTAATTAGCGCAGCGGAAAGCTGTTTGTGATCGATGTAATCGAGAGTATCTCTGAGGAGAAATTAGTTCTCATAGATACTCCGGCCCGGTACGCCACAGGTTTGATCTTCGCTCAGAATTACAGAGAGTACTTTTTTAAGCTGGTTGGCCAGTACTTTAGTGCAAATTTTATAATCCGTATTAAGCAGAGAGATCGGTCGCCAGTTTTTTAAGAGCAACGGGTCCTCCTTTTTATAAAGCAAATGAATTATCCCTTGCTTTTGCGAGTCGGATAATTGCCCGTGTTCGTAACAATAATTTAGGACTTCGACTAAGTCGGGGCCTAGCGAACTCCAAAAGCGTCGGTAAAATTCGACCGGAAAGCCGTCTGCTCCAGGAGATTTATTTGTTTGCATCTGGCTAAGAGCCTCGTAACACTCGGAAAGCCTGAGGGCTCCTTCGCATTTCTCCTGATCTTCGGATGTCAGAGCTGTATCCAGTTGATTTAAAAGCCAGTCTTGGCATTTTAAATCGACCGGTTCGGCAGTATACAGGTTCACATAAAAATCTCGGCAAGCTGTCAAAATATTTTTGTGAGACGTGACTGTCTGATCTCCGACGCGTAGTTCATTGATCGAATTACGGGTCTGGCGTTGCTTTTCGAGTTGATAAAAGTATTTGGTGGGCTTTTCTCCGAATTCTAGCCATTGCTCTCTGCTACGGATTATAGCTCCTTCTACGTTACGGTCTTCAATGGCTTTTAAGAGATCTCTAATCTCCGCTAGGCGAACGTGATCGTCGGCGGTATCTGAAGTACCGCGAGCCAGGATGTTGCGAAATTCAATTTCTAAATTAAGTTTGTCACGTTTACGCTCCCGTGCTTCGGCGACACTATGAGCGATGGCGATCTCTTTTAATTGCAGTTTTCCAGCGTCCCACCAAACCCTAGGGTCGGTGAAAGCTGGTTTATTAAATTTCCACGATGGCCAAAAGGAATTAACGGCGGCGCAAAAACTTTCGTTTTTGAGCAGCTGTGTGTTTAATTTCCATACCCCCCGGCCCCGGGGATTAGTAGGTCTGAACGTGACTTGAAGTTTAATTAAATGGTGATCAGAGTACGCAAAGGGCGAACACGTGTGCCGCGCGATGCGTGATCTCCAGGCTCGCAGGGTATAAAACCGATCTAGCCTACATCCGACAGAATGAGGGCCATTAAATCACGTAAAAATCCTACCGCGCGGGTTAGAAACGCGAAAGAAGTCTTCTACAGCTAGTGACGCTGTGAAAGAGTGTTGCTGCGTGACAGCCCTGTCTCCAAAACTGTCATCGCCTCCCCACTTGTCAAGCGTGATGTCCGGTACATAGTTAAAATCCCCGACAACAATAAGTTCGATGTTCGGGTATTTGAAGCGCCAGATATTGTCAAAAAATAATTCGCGTTCGCGGTGGTTATTAGGCCCGTAAACATTAATAATTTGAAAACGTTGCCCGTGAAAATCAATGAGAGCGGTGACTACTCTACCCGCGAGATCGGTTTTAGAATCCACGAGTTTCGCAGCACTATTCGGGTGAATAAGAACCGCGACACCCGCGGACCAGTTAGAGCCGGGGGACCACGTGCACTGACCCCCCCAATCCTTCTCCCATGCCTTACCTTGCGTGAAGTCCGCGAGGTGAGTTTCTTGTAATAAAAATAAATCGACAGGCATAGCTCGCAAGCATCCAAAAACCTTAAGGGTCTTATGACGTTCGGCAGCGCCGTTAACGTTAATGGATGCCAGCGAGACTGCCATTAGAAGGGAAAATAAAATAAAATTATAATGCATGAAGGTGACGGTGAAAATTATGGCTTCAAGAGGCCGGGATGGTCCCGGGAGAGTGCTTGGCTCATCTTAATAAGTTCGGCCAGGGCGTCCTGAGCAATCGTGCGGTGAAGTTCTACCCACGCGTCAAGTTCTCGGTCATTCAAGTTGCGGCGAGCGGGGCTCTGTAGGTCTAAGTCGGCAAGATTTCCGGTGTTGAAAGTTCAAAGCGCAGCACTGGTAATATTGCGGGCCAGGGATAGTGGTCATCAGTTTTTTGCGTTCGATACCCGCCTGTTTCGCGGCTGTATACAGGAATTTGAAAGCCAGGTCATGGGTAGCAGTAACCGACGAAGCACGTTGTTGCTTTGGTTTGGAATTGTCCGATTTCGCCGGTGACAAGGGCGGTTGTTTCCTTGACTGAGGGGAGGTATCAAAAAGGTCACGCGAGGCCGAGGAAGGTGAAAGTTCTTCATTTGGGTCGGAGACCTGTGCGTAGCTCAGCGGCTGTGACTGCGAGGGTTCCGAGGTCGTCTCCTCAGTTTCATGATCCATGTCTTCGGTAATTGTGTCATCACTTGCTGTCGAGGGTATAGGGGGATCAGGTATGGCTTTCCCCCCGGATGCTGCGAGGCGTTGATTCACGGTGGGTTTTACGCGGCGCTGTTTGTCGCAATTTCTCACAACGTGCTCGGTAGAGTTACACCGATAACACGTAATCGGCTGTCCTGTGTATTTAAAATTTATTTCGACTCCTTGAGTCACGATTCGGCGGGGTAAATCCCGGTTGATTTTAGTGAACTCCGCCACGCGGATTCCACGCTCGATATGAGAGAACCCCTCCTCCTGAAAATAAAGGCGGCGAAGGTTCTCTGTTTTCAGCTCTTCATATTGTTTTAAAAGTTCCAACACAACGTTGTCTGGGAATTCCACAGGTACAAAACACGAAACATGTATAGGTTTTTCGCCGAGGAGGCGTAGGGGTTTGCGAATGTCTCCAAAATCAAAGCCACTTGTGGCATAGTCTTGCGGCGACCTCGTGGTCGCGCAAAGTAATGTTGATGCATTTTCCTCCGAAGAGAGGTACTACACCA